>NW_027361750.1:6285000-6525000 GCF_039654945.1 Dendrobates tinctorius
GCCATGTGGGGCCATTATGCAGTTGAAGGACTATGTGGGGCCATTATGCAGTTGAAGGACTATGTGGGGGCCATTATGCAGCTGGAGGACTGTGTGAGGGCCATTATACTGTTTGGAGGGCTAATGAGGGCTATCATACAGTGTGGAGGGTTGTGTTGAAGCTACCATACTATGTGGATGCCTATGTTGGGGTTGTCGTAATGTGTGGAGGGTTAAGTTGGGGCTATTATACATTAGAGAGGGCTGTGTTGGAGTCAGAGTTGGTCATCATACTGTGTTGGGATCACCATACTTTGGTAGGGGGGGTAACGTAGGGATGTCATGCGTGTGGAGGGTACTGTGAACGAATTCACTGTGGGGGGTATCATACTATGTTTGGGGGGTACTTTTGTTGGCATTATACATTATGGGGCTATGGAAGGAAATCTAGGGGCTTAAATAGTATGGAAATTACGTTATAAGGGCTGCAAAGTTGTGATATATGCTTTTCTGTGACCCCACATAAATATTCTTTTCTTTTGGAAGGGGGCAGGGGAAATTAGAACTCTTGTTATGGGGCCCAATGATTTCTAGGTACATCCTTGGTTAGACCCCCAGTGGTTGGAGAGTTATCCCTCTATCCTGTGGATAGGGACTTACAAACTTGAGAATACCTATTTATACGCTGTTAGCGTGACTGTTTGTGTAATGTCAGGCAACAGGCAAGGAAATTAGACGTGAGCTGTCAATCAAGCTTAGGGGGCTGGTGATGGGTACAACCTCTGGAGGCAGAGGCTTGTTAAGTGCTCTGTCACACTCAGAGCACGCAACAGCTCATTTGCATATGAATGAAAACACTAATTACACAGGAATGCAGGTACAGTTGGAAGCTATAATGGTGTTCATAGATTTTCATTTCAAAGACCTACATGTCCATATTTGCAGTTTGTGAGGTTGATCTTAACAGATTTCCCTTTAAAACTTATTGGAAACTAAATTTCAGTCTTCATATTGCCTCTAAATAAAAAGAAGTAAGGAAAATAGTTTACTGTGAAATACGGTACTTCAGCTGAAACTTTGCCAATGTGGTGTGAGGTAGCGCTGTCGTTTAGTTAGGGGATTCTCGCTAGGCAGCGAACAAATCACATCCGGCACAGGTTTTCCATAAACCAAACCAGTCCATGCAGTTTTTTATGCAGCATAAGCCATCACAGCAACAGACAGTTCATTTCACCAGCATAGTGTCCAATACAGAGCTTCACTCTGGTTATCAATGTCCAGTATACACAGGCTCTTCAGCCTCATAATTATCTCACCCACGTCAGGGTTCTCTCATGGCTGTTGCTCCACGCTGCAGACATCCACTCTCTCCTCTGGGACTCTCAGACGCTGGCAGCCATTACACACAGCCACTCCACAGGCTGTTAGTCAGGAGACAACTCTCCTCACGAGACCTTCCACTCTGGACCAACCAGGTCCCTGCATTCACCCCTTGTGACTCACCCCGGCCACATTTTATCGTTCATAGCCACGCCCACTGGGTCACATGACTCTGACCTCATCACAGGTCCTTCAGGCATTTTCACACTCTTTACAACCATGCTTTAAACACACCCCCTGGGTGGGTTTGTAGGTAACCAGGTTCCCCCCACTCTCTAGTTACCTGGAGACTTCTCCCTCACATATTAATGCAGCACCTCAGCAATGTCCTTGCTGATCACACATACATAAGTCTCCATCTCAAAGCCACGCACTTTGAGATATATAACGGCCATTCAACACTCTGCCATTCATCCCTTCTCCTGGGACCTCCACACAGCGTCCCCTAGTGGACACAGTGGTTACTACACCACATACCTCCTCCCTCTGTTCAAACTTGTGGGGCTGAACACACAACATTACATCAGGCTCTCGAGACCGGGCACTCATTACACCTTGCCCCACAGATCAAGAGAACCTTTTCCATCTGTCATACGGCCTCCTCTCTACGTTAGGCCTCCCCCGCCCCCAGCACTCAGAATATCGGTCCTGGTCTTTGACCCTCCAGTTACAGTCTGTCTGCGTCATCAGACACTGTCTAGTCACCAGCTTTGTCTCTCTATTTGTTCCGTTCCCCGACCAGCTCCCCCGGTTGGTACGGTCATCCGTCTTACTTGAGTCTACTGTCTGGCCTGAGTCTGACCCACTCGACGTCTCAAAGGAACTAATGTCTCTCAGCCTCGTACGGCCCGTCGAACTGCCACTCACTGAAATTCTTCGGCCACCTGCCCTGTCACTTCTTGGTGGAACCCTTCGGGTCCTTACATCTTGTTGGGTTGGAGGTGGCCGCTACCTGGTATTCCGTACTTCTTCATTAATTCGCAAGCGGTCCAGCCTCAACTGCTCAATTTCTTGCAGGTACCCCACTCGATAGTCCACGAGCATTCGAAAGTCTCTCAGGCTCTCCACGGAACCAACCACCATGATGGGAATCCTACCCACTTCACTGGATATCTGGTCTTCATCATCAGGAGGGCTCCTCACCCTCACCACACCGGAGATATTCACAAGGTCTTGCATTACCTTCCTGGATCTTCCAATGATTCTTCCAATCAGAGCTTTGGGTACCGGAAACACATCTTTCCGCAAACCCAGCCGATCCATAGCCTCCCTTGCAAGCTCCAGACGTCGAGCAGCCTTCATATTACTGACCAGCTGTTTGGCGTGGAGACATTGTAGATGCATCTCTTTCAGGACAACTACTCAGTTTGATGTATCTTCTCTGACTGATACTATCACCAACTGCCGAGTCTCAGGTGCCCAGTGCATCTTACACGCTTTGACCGCCTCTTTGAAAGCCTCAAGCACACCTACCTCAGCACAGGCTTCTTGCATGTCTTCTGGTACCTCAATCACAGATTGGAAGGTAGTGGACTTGCTCTCTTCCTGGACCAAAGGCTCTAGCTTTACCACGGACACTTCCCTCACTACCGTTTACCCGACCGGGTGACTGTCTTCTTCAGTTCTTAACTCACTAACTTCACATGATGTGATCACTTCATGACCCTTTGCCCCGATGGCTACTGGCAGTTCTGTCTTATTATCACTCGCGCTCACCGCGGTAAGTCTTCGTCCAACTTCTCCCACAGAAGACTTTTAGCTACTCCTCTGAGTTCCTCCATCTCTTCCCTAAGGGTCTTGTTCACATTTTGCCACATTGACAGGTGACCTCTGAGCTCCAAGACTTCTTTCTCAAGCCCTTACACATCCTCTCTTAAGGTGCTGTTCACATTTTGCCACGTGGACAGGTGACCTCTGAGCTTCAGGACTTCTTTCTCGAGCTCCTACACTCTGTGCTCGGCCGTTTGTCTCATCACTCTTTCTCGTTCGAGATGTTCCTTCATTGTCTCTTTAATTAACTGTATCTCCCGCTCTTGTTCTCTTTTGGCCAGCATGTGTTGCACCATTATTTCTTTAATTATATCGTCAAAGGGTACCCCTGGGTTAGTCCCGTCAGTCGACCCCCCGCTACCCTCTGACCGTGTTTCTACTTCCGTTATCTTCTCGACCAGGTTACCATCAGTCCTGTCACGAGTTTCAGTCAGCACAGCACTAGATTCTGTCCTAGTGGTGGCTACTTGCAACAACACTTCACAGTCACGCCACACCGTACGGTGAACTCCCAAGGCACTCTCTATCCATGTGTCAGCTCTGCTCTTTTTGTTTACCACACCCTTCTCATTCATACTGTGGTACCCTTCACGTGACGTCAGGTCAGTAAATTCATCCGACGCCATTCTTTCTCCGGTCACCCCTACGTCTGACCTGTCCACGTTAGGGGGCATCAGCGTCTCAGTGTCTGCTAGCCCCTCAGTAGAAATGTCTCTACCCTCCTGGCCCACATCATCAAATACAGTATGACAAAGTCCCGGCGTCTCTCAAAGGTATGCACTAAGCTTGGTGGCATACTACCACCTTGGCACTCCCCCTTTGTCATACCAATCAGGATTCTGTCCACCTTATAATTCACAACAACCCCGTGGACGCAGCGAACTCTGACGTTTTTCTCGGTCAGAGATAAAACGAGCGGAGTTCCTGTCAGAGTCACCTGACTCTTTGAGTCCAGCTTACCAGGGACTCCTTCCTGTTACAGCATTACGGTACACACCTGTGGCCCATCGTTACTCTCCGGAAAGGATATCCCACATTCTGACCAAGACATACACACACACTGCGGTACTCCAGACATATCCACTGAGTCACCCAGTGCTGTCATGTCTTCAAACTTGGCCCCTTTCTGGACCATCACTCCAATTTGGGTTGCCGCCCCCTCCCGGGACTTCACCCCTTTTTGGGTTACCCCCCCGATTTGGGTCACCACCCCCTTCTGGAACTCCACCCCCTTTCGGGATCTCCCCATGTCTGTTATACCGGTCTTCTCAGACCACAGTTCACACAACACAGTTTATGTCTTAACGATACCTCACAAGTCCTTGTTGGCACCACCATAGCTCCTGCTGTCACCGATCACCGACACCACACCAGTTCCTTCTGGTGCTGCCACAGCTCCTGCTGCGCTGTCTTCGTGTACCCGCCGATCCACCGGAAGCCACTTGTCCCCTTCGTAACCCCGCCGAGTTACCGGAAGCCGCTTGTCACCTTCTTGACTCCCACTGAGCCACCGCAGGCTGAGTTGAGAAAAGAAGAAAAAAAAATCACAAAAAACTCACGTGTCCTGTCTGTGTGCTATTCAGGACATGCCGTCTCCGCCTGAGACCGTCCAACACACAGGGCGCACTGGGTGCTATTCAGGGAGCCGACCCTCCTCCCAGGGTTTCCCAACACACTGGCCTCACCAGGTCCAGGGGCTCAGCGGGTGCTCTTCAGGACATCCGTCTCCACCTGAGACTTCCCAACACTCACGCCTCACCAGGTCCAAGGTCATACCACGTGCTCCAGGGATCCTCCCAACACTGACCCTCCAGGACCTTGCTCACTGAACCCTCCAGGAACACAGTCTTTCCCACTGACCCAGGTCAGTACCACACGAACACCAGTCCGTTACCTGTGTCGGCCACACAGGTCTTTGGTTACCTCTTATCCGCAGAGGCACCCTACAGCAATCCACAGTCTCTTTCTCACTGACCCCGGTCAGTACAACACGGTTTTCACGACCGTCACTTGCTGGCCACGCAGGTTCTCGGACCCCTCTACCGCAGAGGTATCCTAGCAAACACCAGTCTCTTTCTCCTGGAGAAACGGCCGCACTGGGCTCACCGATCCGGACAGTGCCTTACTCACTAGGCCGCCCCACGGTTCCAGAACCACAGCCGGACAGTGGCTTCCCCAATTGTCAGCCTTCCTGGCTCAGCGTTGCCAGCACTGCAACATACGCCTTTGGAAACCATTGCCCTTAGCAACCGACTTTGCAGTCCTCTTCCATTGCTCCCAGCAACAAGGCTACAACAATGCCCATAGCTTTCTCCACCAAATGTGAGATAGCGCTGTCGTTTAGTTAGGGGATTCTCACTAGGCAGCGAACAAATCACATCCGGCACAGGTTTTCTATAAACCAAACCAGTCCATGCGGTTTATTATGAAGCATAAACCATCACAGCAACAGACAGTTCATTTCACCAGCATAGCATCCATTACAGAGCTTCACTCTGGTTATCAATGTCCAGCATACACAGGCTCTTCAGCCTCATAATTATCTCACCCATGTCAGGGTTCTCTCATGGCTGTTGCTCCACGCTGCAGACATCCACTCTCTCCTCTGGGACTCTCAGACGCTGGCAGCCATTACACACAGCCACTCCACAGGCTGTTAGCCAGGAGACAACTCTCCTCACGGGACCTTCCGGTCTGGACCAACCAGGTCCCTGCATTCACCCCTTGTGACTCACCCTGGCCCCATTATATCGTTTATAGCCACGCCCACTGGGTCACATGACTCTGACCTTATCACAGGTCCTTTAGGCATTTTCACACTCTTTACAACCGTGCTTTAAACACACCCCCTGGGTGGGTTTGTAGGTAACCAGGCCCCCCAACTCTCTAGTTACCTGGAGACTTCTCACTCACATATTAACGCAGCACCTCAGCAATGTCCTTGCTGATCACACATACATAAGTCTCCATCTCAAAGTCACCCACTTTGAGATACATAACGGCCACTCAATACTCTACCATTCATCCCTTCTCCTGGGACCTCCACACAGCGCCCCCTAGCGGACACAGTGGTTACTACACCACAGTGGATATAAAGCAAATCTAATGTAATGAGCCACGCACATTTAGGGGCTTTTCATTGCTGAATGATAGAGTACAGATCTTACGGTAATTAGGTAGTTGCCATGTGTAGAGCACAAAACAGCGAAACAAACTGGAATTGCTGTAAGTATGAAAAACATTTTAGCTTATTATTATGTTACTGCTTCCTAAGCTTCTCACCAAACTAAAATACATGATGAAATTAAGAATGGCAGTCCTATAGAAATCCATTAATAAAATGTATCATTTACTATTAGGGTTTTTTCTCTGACTTTTATAGAGCCAGCATGTACAATTGTGATCTACACAGATTGTGGTCATTCATATGGTTACCAGTTGAGGCTCATAATCTAATTCCAATGGATATCAAATTTTTAATTTATTATTCTTAGCACGACAACAATATTCTAACATTCTAATGATTGACATCATGAGGTGGTTGTAACAAGAAAAGTACTTATTCCAATAGATAGTGGTCTTAGGGCCAGGACAAAGTATTTTGGTGATCTAGGCAAACGAAGTTGACAGCAACCCCCACTCTGATGAGCCCTCAGCAATGGGTCAGAGACTAAAGGCCCCGTCACACTAAGCGAGATCGCTAGCGTTATCCCTTAAGCGTCACCGATTTTGTGACGCAGCAGCGATATTGCTAGCGATATCACTATATGTGACACTTACCTCCGACAGGCTCCCCCACTGTCTATCGCTTATCGCGCAAGAACGTCCTGGGTGGCTTCCTGCTGGGCTTCCTGCTGGCGCCGGCGAGCGACGCATGGACGCGGGCGGGGATCACGTTTTCATCGCCGCGTCTGACAGGTAAGTAACGACCACCGACCATTGCTATGTCGCTGGTGAGATCTGCCTGTTTGGAAGCTCACTAGCGACCATTTAGCGATGCACCAGCGATCCTGACCGGGTCGTGTCATGGTCGGGATCTCTGGTGCATCGCTAAATGTGATGGGACTCTAAGGAAACAGGGCCCCTAAAGTACCTCATCTTTTTCCCAAAAAATTACTAGTGAAAGTAAAAGCAAATTATGTACTTTAGGGGTGAGGCTCAGCAGGGAGTGTGTTTTCAAAGTTAGATATATAATTATTAATTGCTTGCTGACCATTTACACAATGTAAAGGATAAGTAGAGATATTCATCCCTTATGTCCTATATCTTAAATGTCAGACCCTCTTATATTCCCCCCAAAAAACCCTCTTATGTTCCCCACAGCCAGCCCTACATACAGTATGTCCCCCATAGCCAGCCCCTCATATGTCCCCCACAGCCAACCCCTGCTATGTTCCCCACAGCCAGCCCCTCATATGTCCCTGAAAGCTTGTCCCTCTTATGTCCCGCACAGCCAGCCTCTCATATGTCCCCCACAGCCAGCCCCTCATATGTCCCCCACAGCCAGCCCCTCATATGTCCCCAACAGCCAGCCTCTCATATGTCCCCCACAGCCAGCACCTCTTATGTTCCCCCCAAAAAAACCCTATTATGTCCCCCACAGCCAACCCCTCCTATGTCCCCCACAGCCGGCCCCTCATATGTCTCCCACAGCCAGCCCCTCTTATGGCCCCCACAGCCAGTCCCTCATGTCCCCCACAGCCAGCCCCTCTTATGTTCCCCACAGCCAGACCCTCTTAAGTCCCCCTCAGTCAAACCCTCTAATGTTCCCCGCAGCCAGCCCCTCATGTCCCTGAAAGCTAGCCCCTTTTTTGTCCCCCACAGCCAGCCTTTCATATGTCCCCCACTACTAGCCCCTCATATCTCCCCAACTGCCAGCCTGTCATATGTCCCCCACAGCCAGCGTCTCATATGTCCCCCATAGACAGCCCCTCCTATGTCCCCTACAGCCAGCTCCTATGTCCCCCATAGACAGCCCCTCCTATGTCCCCCACAGCCAGCCCCTCATGTCCCTGAAAGCTATCCCCTCTTATGTCCCCCACAGCCAGCCCCTCATATGTCCCCTATAGCCAGCCACACATATGTCCCCTATAGCTAACCCCTCATATTTCCCCAATAGCCAGTCTCTCATATGGCCCCCACAGCCAGCCCCTCTTATGGCCCCCACAGCCAGTCCCTCATGTCCCCCACAGCCAGCCCCTTTTATGTTCCCCACAGCCAGACCCTCTAATATTCCCTGCAGCCAGCCCCTCATGTCCCTGAAAGCTAGCCCCTCTTATGTCCCCCACAGCCAGCCCCTCATATGTCCCCTATAGCCAGCCACACATATGTCCCCCACAGCCAGCCTTTCATATGTCCCCCACTACTAGCCCCTCATATTTCCCCAACTGCCAGCCTCTCATATGTCCCCCACAGCCAGCGTCTCATATGTCCCACAAAGCCAGCCTCTCATTTCGCCACCATAGCCAGCCCCTCACATGTCCCCTACAGCCAGCTCCTCATATGTCCCCCATAGACAGCCCCTCCTATGTCCCCCACAGCCAGCCCCTCATATGTCCCTGAAAGCTATCCCCTCTTATGTCCCCCACAGCCAGCCTCTCATATGTCCCCAACAGCCAGCCTCTCATATGTCCCCCATAGCCAGCCCCTCATATGTCCCCTATAGCTAACCCCTCATATTTCCCCAATAGCCAGTCTCTCATATGTCCCCATAGCCAGCCCCTCATATGTCCCCCAAAATATGGCAGAATTTTATGGGAGGAAAATAGGCTTACACTCACCTAATCCCGGCTTTGTGTACACAATAACCGCTGTCTCCTCTTGCTTCCTGTACAGCCGTGGATGCTGGATGGCTCCATGATGTCACCCTATTGCGCCATTTGACATTCCTTGAGTGCACCGTCTCCAGCAGAATGCATAACAGCAGTGGACTTTATTCTGCTGGAATTCCCAGCAGGGCAGGGAGCTCATTACAGCTCCCCTACTCCTGTCCCAGGTGGCACGGCTCTCTCATCAATAGTATTGAAGTCTGACAGATACGAATACAATTGGGTGCAGGGATAGAGTGACAGCCAGGGCGCAGGCAGAGAGATGAATGAGCGGTGCCAGTTACTGACACTGCTCCCCTGTTTTTCTCCCCAAAGTGCGCTCCTCTCGGAAGGCAGCGCCCTAGGCCGGTGTCTACTCTGCCTGCTCCTCGTCACAGCCCTACCTGCTAGTCATTGTTTTAGTTCGCCCTTTACTATTGTAATGATTCCCACTTTACCTTCATAGAGTAGGCCTAGAATAGGTTGGCAACATGAAAGATCCACACCGAGGATAACGCTGTCCACTTTCTATGTCACGTTAAAGGACTTATGGTGCTGTACATGACGCAAGGATTTATAGACATTTAAAAGAAAGCACTATCCCATTAAACTTTGCTGTAGACATGAGCTTTATTTGAAATAGTCCTTAAAAAATACTAAAATGAAGAATGTGGCTCTGTTTTCACATCTGTGTGCTGTTGTCGCTATTCATAAGACCCTATTTGTAAACTGAGATGCAACTGAGCTGTATATGCTACAGAGTCTCTGTGATAGTTTTTGGATGCAATAGTCATTTTGTTCCAGATGGTGTACATGCTTTTATAAAACGAATATATAATTTAGTGTAGATATTGCAGCTTTTCAGGTTTACATTCCCAGCAAAGAATAATTTGTATAATATATTCAGAATCTTAAAAGCTCCTATATTGATTAAAAAAGTCAGGCGATAACATAGAGAACGCGAAGGGGGAATGCTGTTTGTACAGTAATATATTTCCAGAGAGGACTCAAGAATTTATTGCAACCTTGTTCTGTTCTACTCCCCATAGCAGCAGGAACATGTGCAGCATTTAGTCTGCAGTAGCCTGAGGAAAGTAATTGAGTAAGTATTGCCAGTGTCTGGGGTGCACTGAATCAGGTCTTCTCGGAGGTAGCTGTGCACAAGCCAGTCTTTTTTCATTCAGCTAAAAGCCTTGCAATCTAATCTTTAGAAAATACTTTTTATGTGCTGCAGTGTAATTCACATCTTGAAAATCCTCTCCTAAGTTCACTTGCCTAAGCAAAATGCTGCTGTTAGTTCTTTTATTCCCTGCTTGTTCAATAAATGACATGCTATAAAGAAATATGCAGCAGAAGGTTTAATTCAGCATTTTATGTCATCACTAGAGTTGAGCGAAACAGATCGGTCAGATTCAAAAGTCGCCGACTTTCGCCAAAGTCGGGTTTCATGAAACGAAACCCGACCACAGTGTGAAGTCGGCCATGCGATCGGCGACCCAAGCGCCAAAGTTGGGTTTCGCCGAATGCTTGCACGTGACTTTTTTCAGCCAATGAGAGAAGCAGAGCGTAGCGTAGCGGGAGCGTAGCTGGAGTGGGAGTGGGAGTGGGATAGAGAGAGAGGGAGAGGGAAGAGAGAGAGAGAGAAGAGAGAGATTTCGCCGCCTCTAGGGTTTAAATTCATGCCAGGTGTGATTACAGTCCTCCACTCACTGCCGACTTTTCTCCCCATTGACTTGCATTGGGTTTCATGTTTC
This sequence comes from Dendrobates tinctorius, assembly GCF_039654945.1. Lineage (NCBI taxonomy): Eukaryota > Metazoa > Chordata > Amphibia > Anura > Dendrobatidae > Dendrobates > Dendrobates tinctorius. Next base: position 6,295,691 of record NW_027361750.1, read on the forward strand.
ACGACTTTTCCCGACTTTTCCCTATAGTCGGCCGATTTCGTTCTACTCGACTTTTGAGAAAGTCGGGTTTCATGAAACCCGACTCGACCCTAAAAATGGCAAAGTCGCTCATCTCTAGTCATCACTGTTTAACATGGATCTGTTAACATTACTCCTACAAACCAACTCTACTACTTGCTTCTAACAATACAGGGGTCATAAATGAGAGTTTTATGATCATATTTATTGACATAAACAGTAAGGAAATGAAAATGTATATCATGTATCATAAATTAATGTAATTGACTGCGTAATGTTACACAATGGTAATATAAATTACAACATTTTGATCTAATTTGATGCCTAAATAGAATATCATCATTGACTGTCATGTTACTCTTGTATCCTTGTCACTATCGTATTTGCTCTGTAGGTTCATCTTTTACCTCAGGTAAAAGCAATGGTAAACCTGAAATTGACCTGACTTCGGGATGCGCTCTTGGCATGGACATTACATTCGCAGTTGCAGAGGTCACGACTGGACCTGTGCGAGTGATGGGCCGCCGACACCAGTGCATCCTCAGATGCACATTCAATTAAAGTGTATTGGGGTCTGTGCGCTGCAATACATGCTGTTAGTGATAGGCAAACCTTTGGATGATCAGATCCAGCGGGTTCAGCTAAATGGTTAAAAAACTTTACCTAACTTTAAAAAGTTTACCTCCAGTCACAGAAGTGTTGGCTGATGAGAGAATACTACTCCTATCAGTGTATGTTTGCTATCGCTAATAACAGCGAGAGCAGGCTGTGGCTGATGGGAGTATTCATCAACCGACACCTGAGCTATAAATAAATACATTTTTAAAAAAGAAACGGCGTGGGTTCCCCTCTATTTTTGATAACCAGCATGGCAAAACTGACAACTGTGGGCTGCAGCCCTCAGCTGTCAGCTTTATTCTGGCTGGTTATCAAGAATAGAGGGGTCCCCAGACCTTTTTTTTTTAATTATTTAAATAAATAATTAAAAAAATAGCATGTGATCCCCCCATTTTTGACAAGCAGCCGAGGTAAAGCAGACACCTAGGGGCTGGTATTCTCAGGCTGGTAAGGAGCCATGGATATTGCCCCCTGAGCCTCAAAATAGCAGCCCGCAGCCACCTCAGAAAAGGTGCAACTATGAGATTCACCAATTCTGATGCTTTGCCTTGCTCTTCCCACTTGCCTTGTGGCAAGTGTTGTTATTATTTGTAGGGTTGTTGTTAGCTGTTTTATTACATCAAGCCTACAAGTTAGTAATGGAGAGGCATTGTCAGTGTGTAGTAGTGCATACTCACTTTTCTGCACTGGTCAAGCAGCACTGAATTATGAGAAACAGGTGTGGGATTTGCTATCAAATTTCAGTTTGTTTGTCAACTTGCCCAGCTTTTGGAGGGTATTAGTCACCGCCTGATGACACCTCAGCTCCCACTTACAAACAAGCAGTGTGCAACACTGATTAGTGTATATGCTCCCTCTATGACCAATCCAAATGACATTAAGAAAAAGTTCTATGTGGAATTTGAAACACTTATCTCAGTAATCTCATCGTCAGGCAAGCTCCTTACTATGAGACTTTAATGCCAGAATGAGAGCAGACTATCAAAACTGGGAAGGAGTCATTGGGAGAAACAAATTGGCAAGTGTGACATATTGGCCTTCTGCTCTTCAAGATGTGTGCCACACATGACCTTGTCATCACCAGCTCTTTGTTCTGTCTACCCACTCACAAGAAGACATTGTGGATGCACCTACGCTCGTGGTACTGGCATCTCATTGACTGTCATTTCCAGGACGAGGGATAGGATGAACTTTAGAGTAACAAGAGCAATGTGTGGTGCCGACTGCTGGTCCGACCACTGACTCATTGTGTCTAAGTGCAGGCTTCATCTTCTGAAGTTGAGGAGACCTCAAGTGCAGAAGACTACAATGAGGCTGAATATCTCCAAGCTGCAAAGTAGCAGAGTTGCAGAGGAATTTTCAAATGAACTTGATGGCAGACTCAATACGTGGAGTTAGAAGTTTCGCATTCCTGATATACAGGAATGACAGATCAAATTCAGAAAAATAAACCTACGGCACTGCAGGTATGACACAGATATCCTTGAAAAAGGCACAATGACAAAACGTTGGATTTAAATATTCCTTATTCTCACATCTCAGCTGTGAGTAAAATCTCACCTGACAGCAGACTGTCAGACACACTGCAGTCAGAAGAGACCAGCGTTGAAGAACAGTGGACGATTTTTAAAGATGCTATTTACAATACTGCCAAGGAGTATCTCGGACTAGCAGCCCAAAGTAGCAAAGATTTGTTAGAAAAAAAACGACAAAGAAATAAAAGAACTCCTAGAAGAGAAACATTAGCAGTACAAAACAAAAGTCGCAAGCCAAGAAGGATGCCTTTATCATCACAAAAACAAAGGTACAGATAAAAGCTGCGTGAGATGAAGAACAGCTGGTTTTAGCATAAAGGTTGTCGATGTCCTGGGCTATGCAGACAGCCATAAACTCAAGCACTTCTAAAAGCTGTATATGGACCCCAATCATCCAACGCCTCATATCTCTTCAAAGCGGACGGAACTAAGCTGCTGACAGAAAAGAAACAGATACTGGCCGAGCACTCCCTTAGTATGAATCTGCCACCCCTTGGGATGTATATGACCTATTAATATGTTCATACAGGTAATAGAAATGTTAAATTAGTCCTATGTGTATGCCTCATATTAATGGTCTTGATGTTGAGAAATGTTATATTCTGTCTGTTTGCTAATGATTTCTTCCAGGTTCACGGGAGTGCGGTGCCTGGAAGAAATCCCTGCCTCTTGTTTTCGTTATAATATTACCCCCCTCCAATTCACGCACATCAGTTTTGGCCACGGAATACTGCGCCTGTGCCCCAGAGAATCCCTCGAAAATCCATACCTCTTCCTCCCTTCTATGGGCACTGCATTCAGGGATCTTCTGCACAGGCGCCGGAGACTTCCACTCCAGTGACCTCCGGCATGCACGTGTCATGTCGGACACTGTTCACACCAGGGTGTCCGGCAGACAGCGGTAATACCCTATTCCACTACAGTATTGTCATGTCGGACACTGTTCACACCAGGGTGTCCGGCAGACAGCGGTAATACCCTATTCCACTACAGTATGCTCAGGGACTTTGTTGGGTATTCTGTTCCAGTCGGGATAGGGTTAACCAGGTTGTCATGCTGGCTGAGGGCTGGGCCACGCCCTTGGTCTTTAAATAGTCCATCCTGACTATGGGCGTCGCCGACTATAGCTTTTGCCTAGTGCTAGCAATACCGGTCAGCAGTGGTGGTTTTGGAGCGTCTGATATCTGGTGCAGTATATCTCTCAGTTGTTCTTTCTCCAATCTGTTATATATATATATTTGGTTGCCCTTGCACATTATTGTATTCCCTTGTGTATTAACGGTGTGGTGTTTCTTTTACCCCTGTCCATACGTATTTGTGGGGTCTGGTGTCTGGTCCCCTCACCGGGTGGAGGGTGGTGGGTTCAGCTTAGGGCTGGACAGGAGACAGGGACAGGGTGGAGGCCCAGGCAGGCACACCTTCAGTGTAAACCCTGGGTTGAGGGACAGACAGGGTTTTCCCTAGTCTGAGGGACACTGCAGGGGTCCCGGCGTTTTAGCCTAAAGTAACCTAGGCATACCATGACATTATAGTCGGCCCAAACACTAAAGTAAAAAAAAAAAAAAAAAAGTATAGATAGGGAATATAGGGGTTACTTACTATGAATCCTATACTTTCCCTAACCAAGCAGCTGGAGGCTCTATCCATACAGGTCACTGAACTTAGGGGGGCGGTCCAGCAACAAGGCCTGTCAGCTCCTGCGGTACCTGCTGAGGCTGCAGCCAGGGCGGCTGAACCCAAGTTTCCCCTTCCTGAACGATTTGCTGGTGATCGTGGTAAGTTCACGGTTTTTCGTGAATCATGCAAATTGTATTTCCGTATGCGTCTACATTCCTCAGGTAATGAGGCTCAACGCGTGGGCTTGGTGATTTCTTTGCTGAGTGGTGATCCACAGGCTTGGGCCTTTTCACTCCCTTCTGACTCACCGGCATTTGAGTCTGTAGATTTTTTTTTCTCTGCTCTGGGTTTGATCTATGACGATCCGGATAGATTAAACTGAGCAGAGTCTAAGATACGCTCACTACTACAGGGTGAGCGACCAGCTGAGGATTACTGCACGGAATTCCGGCGCTGGGCGGTGGACACGCAGTGGAATGACCCTGCGCTTAGAAGTCAATTTTTGCATGGGGTTTCTGGAAGGGTTAAACAGACTCTCCTAATGTACGAGACTCCCGCCTCTCTGGAGGCTGCGATGGCACTTGTAGTACGCATAGACCGCCGTCTCCATCAGGGGGCGCTGGTTTCGTTGCCTCCGGGAGGTGGGGGAGTTGTAGGTGAGGTTGCCTTGGGTGAATCCGTGGAACCCATGCAGATCGCTGGTATAGCACAGTCACCGAGTAACAAGCCTAAACGTCCTTGGCACAGAAGGCAGGGGGTTTGTTTTTTTTGTGGCAAAGGAGGACATTTTATTAACGCTTGCCCCCTGGTACCTAAGAAGGGCGCGCCGGCGGAAAACTGATAGGCTCAGAGTGTTTGGAGGAGTCTTGTCTGAGCCTTTGTGTATCCTCCGTCATGGTTTCCCAGTGTATGCTCCCTGCTAGGGTAGCACTTGGGGGGCAAATGCTCTCTATTACAGTGTTTGTTGATAGTGGCTCAGCTGCCAATCTCATTGATGAGAAGTTCGCGCATACAGCGGGATTTCCGGTGGAGAATTTGCCGAACCCCATCCGGGTGGTTACCATCAATGCTTCCCCGTTGTCTCAAGGGGAGATCACAGAGTGTGTGTTGGATATACAACTCCACATTGTAAGGTGCTTAGTAACTTACCGGCTCAGATGGTTCTGGGCTTTCCATGGTTGTCAATGCATAATCTTGTTATTGATTGGAAGACCCAGGACATAATTCAGTGGAGCAGGGAGTGTCAGGAGAGGTGCCTGGCTACATGTATTTCTGCTTTGACTCCCAGTATCCCGGAGCCGTTGCTGGACTATGCGGATGTATTTTCTGAGAAAGGTTGTTCAGAACTACCACCGCATCGCCCCTATGACTGTGCTATTAGGTTGAAACCAGGGGCCAAGTTACCTAAAGCTAGAATGTTTAATTTCTCAGGGCCCGAGAGGCTAGCTATCAAGGAGTACATTGCGGATAGTCTGAGCAAGGGTCATATTAGACCTTCCTCTTCTCCTCTGGCTGCTGGCTTCTTCTTTGTTAAAAAGAAGGATGGCGGTTTACGCCCGTGTCTGGATTTCAGAGAACTCAACCAGATTACGGTTCGTGATCCTTACGCTATGCCACTTATACCCGATTTGTTCAACCAAGTGGTTGGTGCCAAGTGGTTCTCCAAACTGGACCTCAGGGGGGCGTACAATCTTATAAGAGTCCGTCAGGGGGATGAGTGGAAGACGGCATTCAATACCCCTGAGGGTCACTTTGAGAGTTTGGTAATGCCGTTTGGGTTGACTATGGCACCGGCGGTCTTTCAACATTTCATAAATGATGTCTTCTCTCATTTGTTGGGGAGATTTGTTATAATTTATCTAGACGACATCCTCATTTTCTCTCGCGACCGTGATACACATATAGAGCATGTTAGACAGGTCCTGCAGTTGCTCAGAGAGAACAGGCTCTATGTCAAGCTTGAAAAATGTGTGTTTGTCGTACAGGAGCTACCGTTCTTGGGTTATATAATCTCTGCCTCAGGGTTTAAGATGGACACCGCAAAGGTGCAGGCGGTACTACATTGGGATCGGCCTGATAATCTTAAGGCGCTTCAGCGATTTCTTGGCTTCTCCAATTACTATAGGAAATTTATTAAGAATTTCTCTATGATTGCCAAAACACTTACTGACATGACTAAGAAGGGTACCGACTTTTCTGACTGGTCTGAGCCTGCGGTACAGGCGTTTGAATTCCTCAAGAATAGTTTTGCCTCAGCGCCCATTCTGGTGCAGCCTGATGTCTCCTTACCGTTTGTCGTGGAGGTGGATGCGTCGGAGGTTGGAGTGGGGGCTGTACTGTCTCAGGGCCCATCTTGGGCCAAGTTGCATCCGTGTGCCTACTTCTCCAAGAAGCTGTCACCTGCGGAGCGTAATTATGATATTGGCAACAGGGAATTGTTGGCCATCAAATTGGCATTTGAGGAGTGGCGACACTTCTTGGAGGGGGCTGTTCATCAGATTACTGTGATAACCGACCATAAGAATTTGCTTTATTTAGAATCTGCTAAGCGCCTGTCCTCCAGACAGGCTAGCTGGGCATTATTCTTCACCCGGTTCAACTTCATTGTTACCTATCGACCTGGTTCGAAGAATATTAAGTCAGACGCTTTATCCAGGTGTTTTCCTGGTGGAGAGTTATGTGAAGAGCCGGTGCCTATTCTCCAAAAGGGTGTGGTGGTATCTGCCATCACGACAGAAATTGAGGCAGAGATTGCGGAGGCTCAAGAGGAGGTACCGCCGGGGTTGCCTGCTAATAAATCTTTTGTGCCACTACATCTACGCTCTAGAGTGTTAGGCGAACATCACGACACGGTACTGGCAGGTCATCCAGGGGTTAAGAGCACTCTGGAACTGGTATCGCGTCGTTTTTGGTGGCCTAAAATCCGGCTGGATGTGGCCTCATATGTGTCTGCCTGTACCACGTGCGCACGGGCCAAGACTCCTCGTTCCCGTCCCGCTGGTAGGTTGCAGCCTCTCGGGGTGCCCAGTAAGCCATGGACTGAGATTTCCATGGATTTTATTACTGACTTGCCTGCCTCGGCGGGGAACTCAGTCATTTTGGTAATTGTTGATAGGTTCTCCAAAATGTCACATTTCGTTGCTTTACCATCTTTGCCCAATGCTAAGACTCTTGCTCAGATATTTATTCGCGAGGTGGTCAGACTTCATGGTGTCCCGTCTGACATTGTGTCTGATCGAGGTACGCAGTTTGTGGCAAAGTTTTGGAGAGCTTTTTGTTCTCGCCTTGGGATCAAATTATCTCATTCATCGGCTTTCCACCCTCAGTCGAATGGGCAGACTGAGCGGATGAACAAAAACCTGGAGCAATACTTGCGCTGCTTTGTTTCCGACAATCAGGAAGAGTGGTCAGCGTTTCTTCCTCTGGCAGAATTCGCAATAAACAACCATTGCCAGGAATCGTCTGGGGAATCTCCTTTTTTTTATGTGTATGGTCAACATCCTCAATTTTGTACCTTGCGCCAGGGGTGCTCGGTTGGCGTCCCTGAGGAGGACCAGTTGGGAGCTCAATTGTCATCTGTTTGGAGGAGAGTCAAGCAGCGCTTGTTGAAGGTGGGTTCCAGGTACAAACGGGTGGCTGACTGCAGACGTGTGCCAGGTCCGGACCTGTGTGTGGGTGATTGGGTGTGGTTATCTACAAGGAACATCAAGCTCAAGATACCATCGCTTAAGTTGGGTCCCAGGTTCATTGGCCCATTTAGGATCTCCGCAGTGATCAACCCCGTGGCATTTCGTTTGGAGTTGCCGGCTGTGTATAAGATTCATAATGTGTTTCACAAAGCATTGCTAAAAAAGGTCGTGGGTTTGGTGGATGGTTCTCCCGGGCCACCACCTCCCGTCTTGGTGGATGGCGCATTGGAATTTGAGGTGTCCAAAGTGGTGGACTCTAGGGTTGTGCGTCGCACTCTACAGTACCTGGTCCACTGGCGTGGCTATGGTCCTGAGGAGAGGACATGGGTGCCGGCCTCAGACATTCATGCTGATCGACTGGTTACTATGTTCCATCGTCGCCATCCGGACAAGCCAGGTCCTCGACATGGTGAGGTTCCGGAGGTCCCTCGTAGAAGGCGGGGTACTGTCATGTCGGACACTGTTCACACCAGGGTGTCCGGCAGACAGCGGTAATACCCTATTCCACTACAGTATTGTCATGTCGGACACTGTTCACACCAGGGTGTCCGGCAGACAGCGGTAATACCCTATTCCACTACAGTATGCTCAGGGACTTTGTTGGGTATTCTGTTCCAGTCGGGATAGGGTTAACCAGGTTGTCATGCTGGCTGAGGGCTGGGCCACGCCCTTGGTCTTTAAATAGTCCATCCTGACTATGGGCGTCGCCGACTATAGCTTTTGCCTAGTGCTAGCAATACCGGTCAGCAGTGGTGGTTTTGGAGCGTCTGATATCTGGTGCAGTATATCTCTCAGTTGTTCTTTCTCCAATCTGTTATATATATATATTTGGTTGCCCTTGCACATTATTGTATTCCCTTGTGTATTAACGGTGTGGTGTTTCTTTTACCCCTGTCCATACGTATTTGTGGGGTCTGGTGTCTGGTCCCCTCACCGGGTGGAGGGTGGTGGGTTCAGCTTAGGGCTGGACAGGAGACAGGGACAGGGTGGAGGCCCAGACAGGCACACCTTCAGTGTAAACCCTGGGTTGAGGGACAGACAGGGTTTTCCCTAGTCTGAGGGACACTGCAGGGGTCCCTGGGTTTTAGCCTAAAGTAACCTAGGCATACCATGACAGCACGCAAATAAGATGCTTTTCCCACTTCCTCCTGCATAGTCATCGCCATGTAGACTTGGTTCCTAGTGATGACTATGCAGGGAGGAAGTGGGGAGAGCACCTTATCGGCGCGCACACCGGAGGTCACAGTTACTCACCAGTGCCTGTGCAGAAGATCCCTGAATGCAGTGTCCATAGACGAGATTGTGGGGCCATAACTGATGTGCATTGGAAGGGGGTAGTATTACAATGAAGACAGGAGGCAAGGATATCTTCCAGGCACCGCACGCCCAAAAACCTGGAGAAATCATTAGCACACAGACAGAATATAACATTTCTCAACATCAATTGAAAGCCATTATTATAAGGCATACAGGTAAGAGTAGTTTAAGATTTCTATTACCTGTATGCCCATATTAATAGATTATATACATTCTGGGGGAGGTGACAGATTCATTTTAATGACGCTACCATTAAAAACTACGAGGCCATTGCTCGCCTGCCCCAGGAAAAAATCAACAAGGACCTCGATGTTCTTCCCAGTAAAGATAAAGTCAAGAAGGCAGTAAAATAACTCTGCTATGACAGTGCCAGTAAACAATGTCCTGATACAAATGATGACTAACCTATTGCAGTCCATGTAAGAAAAAATGAACAGGTTCTGCAACAGATGATACTGTAGATGCCAGTATAATCCACATCTACCAGAAAAAAGGCAACCGCCAATCTTGCAACAACCATTGAGGCATCTCTCTTCTGTCCACTGCTGGGAATATTCTGGCTTGCTTCTTGCTCAACCACCTCCTCCACCACCATTGAGCAAGGTTTACTACCCGAAAGCCAGTGAGGCTTCTGTGCTGAATGTAAGAAGGCAAATATGGTCTTCGTGGTGGGTTAACTCCAAGAAAAGTGAAAAGTGCAACATAGTGACCATTTCATGACCTTTGTCGACTTGAATAAGGCTTCCAACACAGCAGAGACGGCCTGTGCAAAATCATGGCAAAGTTTGACTTCTCGAGCAAGCTCATCACAATTATCTGGCAGCTCCATGATGGAATGATGGTGATGGTCCTGAATGATGGAGACGAATCGTAAGCCTTCCCAGTTACAAAAGCCCCGACCTTGTTCAGTATGCTATTTTCTGCCATGTTGATAGATGCCTTTATCAACTGTGAAGACAGAATCAATGTCAGGTACAGGACTGCAAGCTATTCAACCCCAGATGCCTGAAGACTGTTGCAAAGGTTCATAAGACTGTTATCCGTGACTTCTTGTTTGCTGATGACTGCACACTCAATGCCAGCTCAGAGCAGCAAATGCAGCATGGAATGGACTGTTTCACAAGCTTGCGACAACTTCAGTCTCGTTATCAATACTAGAAAGACCAAAGTTATGTACCAACCTGCTTCAGGAAAACCATTCCAGCAGCCACGCATTACGGTGAAGGCGCGCAACCTCAAAGCAGAACACTCTCCCGCGTAGTGACCATAGACGTTGAGGTCAACAATAGAATTGCCAAAGCCAGCATCGCCTTCAGGAGACTGCGTAAGAATATCTGAGAATGAAAGGGACTCAGCATTACCACCAAGCTGACGGTCTACTCCCCACTTTTTGTAATATTGTTTCGATTAAGTCTCATATGTTAATAAAATTGAATATATAATTATTCCTTTACTATTATATTTTTTGTAGGTTCCTATTTCTTTCAATATCCACTAATTGGTTATGTAGAATTTTTTTTTAGGTTTATGCATAGATAAGGCTAGGTTCACATTAGCGTTTCTATGCACAACGTATCATCTGCATGCACAAATGCATGCAAAAACGCATGCAAACGTATGTTTATGCAGTGTTTTTTATCCGCATCATCTTACGCATGACGTCAAAAAAACACTGCGTTTGCATGCGTTTGAATGCGTTTGCGTTGTTTATGCGCATGTGTTAGAAATTTCCAATGTTTTGCAGTAGCTTTTCCTTGACATCAGACACCCAGTAGGTGTGTCTCATGGAATTTCTATATATATATATAGACACACTGCACTGATGAAATCCTCATCTTTGGCTGCTGTATCTAGCTGCAAGATGGATCTTGACATGAACAGCTTCTATGAAGATCTGGATTTACAACTGATATTGGCTGATGCCTTTGCCTTTGCTTGTCAAGAACAAAGAAGAGAAAGACGGAGAAGACGTCATCGTTGCTATTTGCAAAACACCATCCTTAAACTCCGAGAGAGCCGTGGAGCCTACCACTCTTTATACACAGAGCTGTGGCAAAACCCGGAGAAGTTTTTTGACTACACAAGGATTTCAGAACAGAGCTTCCATGACTTGCTGCTACGTGTCCAAGGATCCATCACCAGGCAGGACACACAGCTCTATCAAGCCACCAAACTTACAACCTGAGGAACCTGTTACATTGCATGATTACCAATTTCAACCTCTGAGAACCACAGTGGAAGTTGCCCAGATGAGGGATAAGTTTGCTGCTTTCTTTGCTTCAGATAATGGATGTGTGGCATGGTAAGAAGAAATTATTTAAGCTGCTAAGTAAAATGTACCTGTTATTTTTAAATGTACAAATGTACATGAAATGTTAAAATTTACCTCTAATGTTTGCTGAGTTAAATAATAAAATACCTCCAGTAAAACTTGCAAGTTCCCTCAAAAATACAATACACATGTGTGCGTTTGTGGCGGCGGCGCATAAAGATACAAATAAAACAAGATATAGTGAAAACAAAATACAAGTTTTATTTTACAAAATTTAACAAAAAAGAAAGGTTAAGGTCGGGATGATTGGGTTTTGCGTGAGGGTTTACATGAGGGTGAGATGGAGTGGACAATGGGGGTGTGGAGCTGTGAGGATTGGGTGGTAGTTGATGAGGAAGGGGTTACAGGGGAAGGGTCTACAGCGGAAGGGGCAACAAATTGAAGGATTTGATCAGGGGTGGCAATGGAGACATTGGGGATAGATGACAAAGTGCAATCATGGGAATCGATAGTCAAACTGGAAGGTACAGACAAAGACAAGAGATGGTAGTGATAAATTGGTAGGCGAGGGTTTTCGCTCTGGTGGAAATATTTTTTTTTGTCCTCTGTTTTCTTAGCTGAGTGGGAGTGATGGCCTCTGTAGCAGTCATCTGGCATGGTGCTGGACTGGGCCGCATTGTGGATACTGCTGGCTGCAGGGGTTCCGAACTGGGCAGGGTTGCTGGACTTGGCAGGGGTGCTGGACTGGGCAGCATCTTGGATAGTGATAGCTGCAGGGGTGCTGGACTCTGGAGCATGGTGGATGATGCCGGCTGCAGGGGTGATGAACTCTGCAGCGTGGTGGATCTGTGAACTGGAGGCGGTGGTAGTGGAGGACAGTTCGGTGCTGTGGGAGTTGGAAAATAGATAGGCTGCTGGTAATATCCTCCGGCCTGTGTATTGTAGCTTTGTAACTGCTGCTGGGACTGCTGCTGCAATGTGTGGCTGTAAGCAGCCTGGCAGGCCTGCATGACATTCAGCTGGAGTTGAAACAAAAGGTTTTCCTACACGCTCCGCTCTATTGCAGAAAAAAAATGTTGCGCCAGTCTCTCAAGGTCGGCTTCCAGGCGGTCAAGGCGTTTGTTGACATCCTTAAATCCACTCTTCTCTCTGTTAGCAATCAACCTAATCCCATCCTGGAAGACCGAGCTTAAGTGCATAAACTCGGGCATGCCTGACCTCTCCCAGGCCCTCTGCCACTGATGAAAAGATCCAGCAAAAGCACCGGCAGAGGGCTGGGAGAGGGGAAAACCTGATGGACCGGCTGCCTGTTCCCCAGCCAGTGAACCCTGCAAGGTTGCTCCATCGCTGATGGATCATTGGAACTGCATCTGTTCAGTGGCTGGTAGATTTGGGGCCGCTTCAGAGGATGATGCAGGTTGTGTTGTGCTCTACCAGGTTCTGTGCGGAAAAGAAAAGAAAAACAGTGAAAAAATCCAGGTTGTGTTGTGCTGCTCCAGGTTCTGTGTGGGGAAAAAAAAAAAAAAAACATTATTAAAAGGAAAATAAAAAAAATAATAAAAAAAATATATACTTACGTTTGCTGAGCAAGCGCAGGCCTCAGAAATACAAGGTTTCTGTGGTATTTGTGTTTCTGGAACCTTTGAGCACCACCACTTCGAACCCGAATCTCCTCTCTCATTACCTTGTTGAAGCCGTCTTTAATCAAAAGCCAACAGATTTTGATTCTCTTCACTGTGAAGAGGGAAAAAAAAAGAAAAAAAATTAATTGTAAAACAATGCACATACATTAACAGGTTCACTGCCGCGTCAGACCACATTGCAATACTTACCAAAATCATTTCTGGCACGTGGCGTGGCACGGTCCCAATCAGCCAGCAGCGATGTTGCCGCTTCCCACCACATTGTCAGAGTCCTAACTGTCACGGGTGTCCCACAACGGTACTCTCTCTTGCACAAGGTGGATTAGTTGCTCACTGTCAATATCCAGTGTGGCTTCTTCACATTGTGAAACCTATAGATAAAATAGAAAAAAGAATTTTAAGTAAAACTGAAAATAAAATTTTATTACAACTCTGATGAAAAGACTACTTACACCCCGTCTTTCCTTCTGAGACACATGACCCCGACGACCCTGGGAACAATCATCTCCACTCGACTGCTCCTGCTCTTCATCAGTGGCTGGTATCTGTAAAGAAATTAGATGATTTAACACGTGTAGTATTGCCAGTCAATACATTCCAATCAGTATAGTAAATGTGATTACACTTTGTCAAGTCCATCCTGGGAAGAAGTCAGTTCTTCGCTTGAGGACCTGTTTGAAAAGCAGGCAACAGTTAGGTAAAAAACACTTCAGAAAAGAACAGAGAAGAAAAATTAAACTTGTTAAGATCCAAAAACAATGTAGACAAAAAAAAAAAATCCATGGACACCAATACTTACATTACAGGCAGAAGTCCAACAGCACAGCAGTAAGTACAGGCCAGGGACCGACGGCAGCACCAAGAGACAGCCGCAGCACCAGGTGAGTCGACCAGTCTACAAGGAACAGAAAAATATTAAAGCAGTGGGGAAGATGTCTGATGTTAATTTAATAACAAGATTGATTATAATAATATAAACTAAATATGCAAACAGCCCCACTGAGACAATGGATGGCAGACCATCCGGTAACAAACCATTATGCACACTGAGTATGGTGGAAGGTAAAACTGACAAGGTGTCATATACTTGTAATAAATGCAGCAACACAGAAAAAAGATAAAATACCCTTTATTAAAAAATTATTAATGGGTGTACACATTAAACATAAAAGGCATCCCCAAAATTTATACATGGCATAATATCATGATAGGCTATGAAAAAAATTTTTTGTATATAAATAAGTGACAATGTGGTCTCCAAAATAGTTATATATAATATATGGTACTATTGGAAAATAATATATATGTGCCTAAATCAAGAGGCAGTAAACACCAGTGTGTGATACAAATTAATATGCAAAAAACAAAAATCACATTGTATAATGGGGAAAAGAAAATGTGAAAAAATTAATACCTCATGAGCCAAGGGTGGATGCCTGAGAACGCGACCCGACGCGCGTTTCGGAGAAAAGAAAAGCTCCTTCGTCAGGGGGTAGATACATTAGTGGCCAGCACATCCATATATAGTGGATTCAATCAGGCAGGTCACATGACGGCGCATGCGCCGCCGCTGCGACCCGGAAGTCACATGGCGCACGGCGTCACATGACCAAACACTTCCGGATGGGTCCGGCGTGTCAGGGCATGAAGAGACGCCATCACCATGCGAACCACCGGCGCCGAGGCGGCGCATGCGCACCAGTGCCTCTCAGAGAATAATAGAAGACACAAAGGTGCAGCAATTATTGCACTAAGACTGCAGAGTCCAGCATAATACCATCATATATATACGGCTTATAAGGACATTTATACAATATGTATTGTATATACAATATGTGCATGGAAAAATAATAATGATAAAAAACGTGATATAACGTGATAGAAAAAATGATCTGAGTGACAAAGTATATTATATGCACAATATAACAAATAACCGCAGGTATGTTATATAATAAATAAAATGAAAAAAATATATAAAATAAAAAATATACAAGGTGCAAATAAAAAGTGAAAAAATGTGTGACATCAAAATATATATATAAATGCTGAATTCCATCCATATTCATATTATAATATGTGTCTGCATCTGCAGACAAATCTTGTCATCATTTCTTCTTTGTCAGATGTAAACTATCCATGACAAGGAGGGCCGACCAAAAAATCTAAAATAAATGCAAAAAGACTATTAAAAGTGTACAAAAAAATTAATTTTTATTTTATAAAAACGGAATGAAAGATAGATTCTCATTCAAACCCAGTGGAGACACAGTATTCAGTGTCCAAATCCACTGGGTTTCTAACTGAGCAAGACGTTTGCTGATATTGCCTCCCCTAATCCCGTTCTCAGGCATCCACCCTTGGCTCATAAGGTATTAATTTTTTCACATTTTCTTTTCCCCATTATACAATGTGATTTTTGTTTTTTGCATATTAATTTGTATCACACACTGGTGTTTACTGCCTCTTGATTTAGGCACATATATATTATTTTCCAATAGTACCATATATTATATATAACTATTTTGGAGACCACATTGTCACTTATTTATATACAAAAAAATTTTTTCATAGCCTATCATGATATTATGCCATGTATAAATTTTGGGGATGCCTTTTATGTTTAATGTGTACACCCATTAATAATTTTTTAATAAAGGGTATTTTATCTTTTTTCTGTGTTGCTGCATTTATTACAAGTATATGACACCTTGTCAGTTTTACCTTCCACCATACTCAGTGTGCATAGTGGAAGGAACAGAAAAAGCATTGAGAGAGACAGACATTTTCAAAGCTTCTATACTTACATAGACAGTGTTGTCCTCACCAGGACAGAAAGCAGCACCAGGAGACAACCAGGAGAAAACCACTGCACCAGGAGAAAACTGCTGCACCAGGAGAAAACCGCTGCACCAGGAGAGTCAACAAGTCTAAAAGTAAAACAAAAAAAAGTTACTACAAAGTACAAACAGCAGTGAGAGAGAAGGACATTTTGAAAGGTTCTGTACTTACATAGCCAGTCTTGTGCTATCATCCAGAGTCCAAAAAGATATGGCCTTGCAGTGTCCACACGTCCTTTTTTAGAGCTACCAATTAGCAGGTGGTTAAATCACTTCCTGGAGCAACTCATTAAAAGTATGCATGCGTATTGAATGCATGTGCGTACGCATGTCCTTGAGCACGCATGCGTTTCCATAGACAGCAATGCGTTTTTTGCGCACTTATCCGCATGCGCATGACTGCGCATATTTGACGTTTTTTTGCAGCTTCAAAAAAAGCAACATGTTGCGTTCGCCGACGCATGCGAACTGATGCAAATGCATGTCCCTGCATACACCATGTTAAAGATAGGTACACATGATGCATTCGGATTGCTGCGGATAAAACGCTGCCCACACAGACGCAAATGTGAAACCAGTCTAAAAGAGTGTAATACTACTGGAGATCACCAGGTGTAATGACATCAACCACAGCTGGATTTTTTTCCAGAGCTTATGTTCTTTTGCAGGAAAAATATATAATTGTACCATGATACAGTAGGAAAATATTCAAAATTGTGAGTCCTCAGTGCTTGATACCGTTTAGTTAGCCATTAAAAGTATCCACCTCTGAGGACTCTCAAATTTGGATATTTTTATATTATTTTAGTTACACAACTGCCAATACATTTACAATGCGGCAGCATGGTGGCTCAGTGGTTAGCACCATTTTCCAGCTCTGGGGTCCTGGGTTCAAATCCCACCAAGAACAACATCTGCAAGGAGTTTGTATGTTCTCCTCATTTTGCTTTGGATTTTCCTGTTTATCTGACATACTGATAGGAAATATAGATTATGAGCCCCAATGGGGACAGTGGTTCTGAAGTCTGTAAAGTGCTGCAGAATACGATGGCGCTATATAAGTGAATAAAATTAATTCATTTTTCCCCACTCTCTTCTCCTTCACCCACTCCTCATCTTTTACATTTAAAGTCATGTGTTTTGTGCTTGCTTGAATTTGTAAATATATGGAGAGTCCAGATGACAATGACCATTGCATTGTGAATATTGACAACCTCATTCCCCTTCAGGTCAGGGCTTTCCAATTGTTCCAGCCCAGGAAATAATAGATTGCATGCAGATGCATGCCTTTTGGTAGTTGGAGTTGCATTCCTTTGCCAGTTGTGTGGGTGACATATTGGCCTAGAACAGCTCTGAAATAAACACTGACTTTTATAATATGTATGATTTGTTTGTAGACTGGTGTGAGCATTGACAGTTTTCATATGAAGCTATGGAGCAGCTTGTAAGCATCCACTACATAACTATTACTCTATTATGGAAGAGGCTTCTTGTTTAATGCAAAATATATATGACAAGAATTATATTCCTCCGGTTACAGATATAATGATTGGATGTGTCCTAATGTCTTTTCTTTGCTATGATCATTATTTTCTGTGTCAGCCCCAGACTGATATGATCTATTATTTCCTTCTCTTCCAGATGCACTCTGAGTGTCACCCTTGAACAGGCACTTATTCTCGCACGGAGTCACGGACTGCCTCCCCGGTACATCATGCAAGCAACAGATGTCATGAGAAAACAGGTTTGTTAGACATTCAATCAACTGATCAACAATAACTCCCCGCTGATAATTAATTCCCAGATTGCCATGCCAGCTTCATCTAAGTAAGGAGTTCGCTGTCCAAAAAGGCTGCACTGACATCAAAGGCACACCTGCTCACTTTTGACACAAAACAATATTTTGTAATGCCATTACACTCTCATCAAACAATACCATTCTCCGATTTATTATCCAAATGAGTCCTCGCTTGGCATCTGTTGTTGACTTGGTTTAAGGCCTTAAAGAGACAAGAGTATATATGGGAAAAAAAAGTGCAAAAATGGTGAACAAGGATTATTTTTGTGGAGCTGGGAAACATCTATTCAGTATGATGTGGCATTATTATGGCAGGGGACAATAGCAGTGTAGATATTGTCCGTATGCGGTCCATTTTTAAGGACCGCAAATACGGACATATACACACTCATTGTATTCAATGGTTGTGCACGTCAGGTTTTTCACACGGACTGGGTGTGCATGTGAAAAACCCGCAGACATGTCATTTCTTGATGCAGCACAGACAAAATGTGTGATGCACACGTGCACACTGACATCTGTGTGTCATCAGCGTGACACCGGTATGTGACACCTGGGAACAAGGGGTATAGTTCGCTCTGTTACCTGGCACCAGCTGGCTGCTGAAGGCAGCTCTCATCATTGTGTCCTGATCGCGCTGATCTCAATGATGGGAGTTATTCTGGGAGACCCTGTCACATGATTGCGGGTCACCAATGGGTCAGCATGACAACCTGAGGTCTGAAGCGGACCTCTATGGTGGTCTGTTGTGACTTCTCTTGATCTGACTTCTGAGTCCGGGCTCCCTCTGGTGGTTACTGCAGGTAGTGGAGTTGGACGGATTGATAGAAGTCTGCCACCTGACGAAGATGATTGGAAATCAGGGGTTACCGATTGGGAGGATACAAGTGAGCAGGCTTCCCTCAGTTACTGCTGGCGATTGTTTCTTCCTGTGCATTTTGAGATCTGCTGTCTCCTGCCTGATCCTGCATTATTCAGTTAAGTTGTTCATTTGCTAATCTTTTGCATCTGATCTGGTTTTGTCTCTTTCTGCTTTGCTGTGAGGGTTCAGTGTGCTCCCTGCTAGGGCAGTGCTGGACCCCACTCCATATGTTACAGCTTGTGTCAGTTTGTTCAGTTCCCTGTTATATCAGTCTCTTTGGCTTTGCTGCCAGTTCACACCTGAACGCTGATATAGTGGGGGAGAGGTCGTGAGACCTCAGTGTTTTTTGTACATCAAACGTGTTGGATTTTTTAGGGTTTTTGCGTGATTGCAGACAGTGTCTTTCCTTTCATATCCTATCTAGACAGTTTGGGCCCCATCTCTTGCTCTGTCTATTTTCTGCCTGTGTTTGTGCCTCATCTTGTCTCACCGACAATATATGTTTGGGGGCTACCTATTCCTTTGGGGTCTGCTCAGTTTAGATTTCACCCTTCTTGCTTTAAGTTTAGTTGGTTCTCCGGCTGTGCCGAGGCATCTAGAGCATCGTGGGTACGCCCCACTGCTACTGCTAGTTGTGTTGTTAGGATTAGGGGTCTGCAATCCACTGAGTTACCAACCTTTCTGGTTTCCTCGTGGCCTAGCCTATCCCTGCTATCCTCCTCGGTGACCTATTCATAACAGTTGTCATTGCCAGTGTGTAGCAGAGGCAATGGAAGTACTGCAGCTTCTACTCTCCTGTGGAGACTATTGAGGCATGCAAAAAGTAAAAAAAAGTTTTAAAAAATATTAAAAAAATAAAAAAAATATGAAACTTCAAATAACCCTCCTTTCACCCCGTTCAAAATAAAACAATAAAAAAATCAAATATACACATATTTGGTATCGCCACGGTCAGAATCACCCAATCAATATAAAAAAGAATTAACCTGATTGGTAAACGGCGTAATGAGAAAAAATTCAAAATGCCAGAATTACACCTTTTTAGTTGCCGCTACATTGCAATAAAATGCAATAACAGGCAATCAAAAGATTATATCTGCACCAAAATGGTATTAATAAAAACGTTAGCTTGGCTCGCAAAAAATAAGCCCTCACCCAGCCCCAGATCAGAGATGCTACAAGTCTCGGAAAAAGGCACTATTTTTTTTTATAAATTTGGAAAAAAAAATTCACCACTTAAATAAAAAAGAACCTAGACATATTTGGTGTCTATGAACTCGTAATGACCTGGAGAATCATAATGGCAGGTCAGTTTTAGCATTTAGTTAACATGGTAAAAAAAACAAACAAAAAACGACTGTGGAGTTGCACTTTTTTCGCAATTTCACCGCACTTTGAATTTATTTCCCGTTTTCCAGTACTTGATATGTAAAAATGAATGGTATCGTTCAAAAGTACAACTTGTCCCGCAAAAAACAAGCCCCCATATGACCATATTGACCAAAATAATAAAAAAATTATGGCTGTGGGAAGAAGGGGAGCAAAAAACAGAAATTCAAAAACTGAAATACCCCCAGCCGTTAAGTGGTTAAATAACTCCAATGTAATAACTACTACTGGTTGACTTTGCTTTAAATAAAAAAAAATATTTGACTGAAATATCTAATATAAAGCTACTGGAAAACCTCAAGAAAATCGATTTTTAACATTTCAAACAGTCATTTAGCATCCAATTAACTTTAACCTCAAAACAGTTCTGCATGTGGAGTTTCCTATATCCATGGCAACTTAATTGGACATTTTAGTGATTTACATTATAAAACTGGTTCAGAATCTTTGGAAAAGAACATCCCGCTGACATCAGCACTTATTGTAATGGATACACCACTAATGCAATTTTTGGCAATGTCTGTTATCGCTGATCATTTAATCAATAGTCTTGGCTTTGATCAAAACATACTTCAGTAAATCTGTTTTAAAAGCAGTGAGGCTTTGGGTGGTTTATATTCTAGTACAGAGTTTCACTTAATTACTAGAAACTGTCATCTATATATCCTGAATGAAGCCGCAGAGCAATCAAGAATAATTAGTATTAGCTCAGTAAAATTACAGAAACACCAAATTGTTATATTTTTATATTTTTTTTTTTTTTTAAATAAATTTTATATTTTTTCAGACCAGACTTTAATGGACATGACAAACACAAATACGAGGGGCGATCCAAAAGTAATGATAATCAATAATAAACACAATAAATATAGTCAGAAATTTTTTTTATTTTTCTACATAATCTCCTAACAAGTCTATACATTTAGTCCATGTCTTTTCTAAACTTAGAATTCCCTTCGAAAAAAATTCTTGATCTTGACCCTCAAAAAACTCCCCAACAGCGGTTATCACGTCACTATTGTCGTCAAATTTCTTGCCCCGGAGGTGTTCCTTGAGCCAAGGAAAGAGAAAGAAGTCACTGGGGGCTAGATCTGGCAAATAGGGGGCGTGTTCCACCAGTTCAAAGCCCGCTTCTTGAATGGTAGCCATGGCAACTGCAGCTTTGTGAGCCGGTGCGTTATCTTGGTGAAACAGCACTCCAGCCCGCAGTTTGCCGCGTCTTTTCTCCTTGATAGCCTCCCGCAATCTTCTTATTTGTTCTGCATAGTAGGAGCCCGTAATAGTGGCTCCCTTCTCCAAATAGTCCACCATAATAATTCCTTCAGCGTCCCAAAAAACGGACGCCATAACCTTCCCTGCTGAGCTTGACACTTTGAATTTCTTCGGCGTCGGTTTGTCGGCTCATTTCCATGTCATCGATTGTTGTTTAGTTTCGGGATCAAAGTGGTGGATCCAGGTCTCATCCATGGTCAAAAAATGTGACAAAAAATTCTCCTTGTCTGCTTGGAACTTTTCGAGATTTGCTATTGAAATGTCAACTCGTTTCTTCTTTTGCTCGTCGGTTAACATTTTTGGCACCCAACGTGCAGAGACCTTTCTCATATGCAATTCTTTTGCAAGGAATCTTTGAATACTGCCATATGAGATCCCTGTGACCTCAGCTGCATGCCTGATAGTCACTCTTCGATCTGCCAACACAACTTCAACTTTTTTCACGTTTTCTTCATTGAGGGACGTGGATGGGCGTCCTTCGCGATGTTCATCTTCCGTCGATGTTCTTCCCAGCTTAAATTCCTTGGCCCAGCGTGCAACTGTGGAATATGGAGGAGAAGAGTCCCCCAATGTTTCCACCAAGTCGCTGTGTGTCATTGGTAGACATTTTTTTCAAGCAGAGGTATTTGATGACAGCTCTGAGCTCGTTTTTTTCCAATTTGATGTTCACTCCTTGGCAGTTCATAATCAAATGAATGTAGCTCCCGGGAATCGTGGCCTATTTAAGTGATTTTTTTTTCCTGGACTAGTGGGTACCTAAGAGAGAAGAAAACATTTTATTTTAATTTCTGTGTGCAATAGAAATAACCGATTATCATTACTTTTGGATCACCCCTCGTATGTTTATTTAGTTAGTTATAATGGGGGAAAAAGATGGGTGATTAGCAGAGATGAGCGACTTTGCCTTTTTTCGGGTCGAGTCGGGTTTCATTAAACCCGACTTTCGCAAAAGTCGGGTCAAACGCAATCAGCCGATTATTGTGAAAAGTCAAAGGCCGATTGAAACCCGAAACCCAATGCAAGTCAATGGGGAAGAAAAGTCGGCAGTGAGTGGAGGACAGGAAACACACCTACAGTGCCCATTTTAATGCAAAAAAAATCAATTCTTATTATATTATACTATATACTATTATAAAGTAAATTAAGCTTGTCAACCTTAGTTTACTTTATAATAATAGGCATTGAAAACTGGGGGTTATTTGGCTAAAGTTGTGGGGGGTAGGGCTGGCTCCAGATTTTCGTGGGTCCAGGGCCAAAGAGTGTCACTGGGCTCCTTTAACACATGACACAATTCATGATAATTTGATACGGCAGAGAAATAGCGGTATAGTACAATGAAAATACTTCAATTCTTACATCACATGACTGATATCCATTTTAAATTCTCCAAAAGCTCCAAAAACGGACAGTATATTACTCCATACAGTATTATGGCCACAGCATAGTGCGCTATACAGAGTAATGAGGCCCATATATTTATCCATGCAGAATCATTGGTCCCATATAATGTTCGATACAGTATATGATGAGCTCCACATAATGGTACAGTATATGTTGGTCCCCATGGATGAGGCTCCACTGTCTTATGGGCCCAAATAATGCTCCATATACAATGGGCCCTATTTTTAATGCTCCAGTGTATAATGGGCCCTGTAAATGCTGCTCCAGTGTCTGATGTCCACCTTTGGAATGCTCCAGTGTATGGTGGGCCCCATATATCATTCTCCAGAGTATAGTGCTCCCCAAAAATTGCTCCCAACCTTTAAAACAATTAAATAAGTCTCCTCGCTAGGGAATCCCTGTAGTAGTCTGGACTCCTCGTCGTCCCCATCTTCCATCTTTCTGCACTTGGACTGTTTAGGCAGAGGGCGTACAGACGTGATGTCATCGCGCTCTCTGACCAGAATGTCACTGTCAGGAAACGCGGAAGACGTCACGGCGGTGGAGCAGGGAGAGGTAAGTATTTCAACTTTGCAAGTTCTGTGATCCTGAGCAAACGGGGGGGCCCACTCGTTGGCGACAGCACTGGCACAGGGCCCCTCATAGTACGGTGGTGTGTCTGACGGCGGGTGAGCCCTCCCACTGGCAGACACTTTTGCGTACTATGAGGGGCCCTGTGCCAGTGCCATCGTCCATGAGTATGCCCCCCCCACCTGCTCAAGGAACCTGCACTTTCATCTGCACCTTCCTCTTTGTCACCGTGTAAAGTGGTATAGTATGCGGGAAGGGGAACCTGAGTTTTATCAGGTTCAGATTCTGGCTGGGTAGAGTGCGAGGGGAATGTAGTGGTCTGGGTCAATGTACCAACAGAATCATCTAGCAGTGGCAGGGCATCAGTGCACTTGTGGCGCCCCCAGGAGTACGGTTGCCACAGTGGCATTACCTTCCTCCTAGGGAGTGTGATGTCATGCTTGGGAGCAACGAAGGATCTCTCTAGCAGTTAGACCAACACACAACACAGTTCCCACTCCAGGCCAGCAGGGAGACCTCTGAACCTGACTGCTGAGGAGCTGCTCTCTGTGGTCGGGAGGAGGGAAGTTAGGGCAGTCTGTCAAGGGAAGGGGAAGTGTGTGGACGTGAGAAGGGGAGCTGGAGGATGAGCAGAGTTAAGGCTCACTCCTAGCTGGAGCGCATTGTCCGGATTCCGGTCTCCGAGTTTGTAGTGACACTGACGGTCATGCAGCAGAAACCGGAGGAAGTAGCAGCTGTAAATGCTCTGTTCCCAACAAAGGCTCGGAGGCCCCAGCAGCGACTTGTGTGAGCCAGAAGGAAAAGGCTACGGCTGCCTGCCATACGAGAAAGTTTCAAAAGAGAGTCAACAGGGGGAACTTCAGTGAACTCAGTACTGCGAGTACCTCAGATAAGCACTAGAACGGAGGCCACACTACCTATCTGCAGAGAGAGAATTCCTAATTTGCTTCCAGGCTGACCAACTCCTTCTCCATCTGTACTCTGGGTCCTGGACGGCAGTTACCAAGTGCAGGTAAAGGAACTGCACGACTGTGTCTGTTATCTTTCTCCTGCGCCTGGCGCACGGCTCTGCTACATCCTGCACTGCACACCATCTACCAACTCTTTCATCTGCCCTGCGACTACCTGTGCAGGGCTTCTACATCTTAGCTGCACCACAACATCTGTCCCAGAGAAGCAGCACTGCAGCGCTGGTCAATCTGATCAGAAACCACAGGTGGCGTCACGTATCATTCACCTATAAACATTATTCACCCCTTTGCATGGACGCCCAGGGCCACGGACCAGGTCACCACCACCGTGACACATCCCTCTGAGACACCGTCCCGGTACCGATTAACCCCACTGCCCTGGCTGGCCACCCACAAGCCATGTCAGATTCATCTTGGACTGGGGAATTCACAATTTGACTTGATAACCCAGGCATGGTATGTGAAAAGAGCTTGATGGAGTAATCTGTAGTGTAGCCTGCCGCATCCTTCACTTTTGGTAGGGGTGAAGGACACAAGGAAAGGTGTTCCTGACCAGAAGCCTCCACTGACGACTCAGTGCTTTTATTTTTTGAAACTTCAGAAGAGGAGGTGATAGAGCTGGAGGCTGTGTCAGCAATGTAAGCCAAAACTTGTTCCTTAAGCTCCGGCTTTAAAAGCGGTTTTCCTACTCCCAGAAAAGGGAGCCTTCGAGGCCTTGTGGAGCCAGACGATGGTGCAGGCTCAACACCTCCTGCCTTAGGTGCTATTGTGCTTTTGCCACTACCAGCAGATGCACCACCACCACCATCAGTACCAGCTGGCAAATCCCGCCCACTTCCACGGCCTCTTCCACCATACTTCCTCATTTTTGGAAAAATGTTCCCAAAATACCACCAGCTATATGGTACTGTAAAACAAGGTACAAGGTGTATATAGTATTGGGGAGAATTGAAAGCTCCCTAGAGATTTTAGGAGGCTGAACTATTATCTCAGCCCCACTATAGATTACACCTCAATTTAACAGGCTGAAATTGGCTGGTGTATGACCAGGTTCAAAGTGTATATAGTATTGGGGAGAATTGAAAGCTCCCTAGAGATTTTAGGAGGCTGAACTATTATCTCAGGCCCACTATAGATTACACCTCAATTTAACAGGCTGAAATAGTCAGGTGTATGACCAGGTACAAGGTGTATATAGTATTGGGGAGAATTGGAAGCTCCCTAGAGATTTTAGGAGGCTGAACTATTATCTCAGCCCCACTCTAGATTACACCTCAATTTAACAGGCTGAAATAGGCAGGTGTATGACCAGGTACAAGGTGTATATAGTATTGGGGAAAATTGGAAGCTCCCTAGAGCTTTTAGGAGGCAGACAGTGATGCTCTCAGTCCAAGTATGGCAGCAGGCAGCCTAATAAGCAGGACTGCTGCACACAAAAGTGTGGAAAAATGAACGCTTGGTAACTGTGCAGAAAAGAGGAAGAAAATATTTTTGCTTTTAAAAAAGCCGTTTGCACAGCAGTGTGCAAACAGCAATGCAGCTATCAGGGAGCCTTATAAGGCAGCCTAATAACCAACAGAGCTGATGCACAAAAATATAGCCTACCCTGTCACTGCACACAAACTGTTTTGTTGTCCAGTGGAAATCGCT
This sequence comes from Dendrobates tinctorius, assembly GCF_039654945.1. Lineage (NCBI taxonomy): Eukaryota > Metazoa > Chordata > Amphibia > Anura > Dendrobatidae > Dendrobates > Dendrobates tinctorius. Next base: position 6,321,150 of record NW_027361750.1, read on the forward strand.
GCCAGCAGAAGCAGATTTTTTGTTCTTCTTCCCTGCCTAACGCTCTCCCTTATTCAGAATCAGCAGCTGCAACCTCTCCCTAATGCTAATATCGGCAGAAGTAAGATGGCGGTCGGCGTGCACGCCCTTTTATAGCCCCTGTGACGCCACACAAAGCAAGCCAATCACTTGCATGCCCTTCTCAAAGATGGTGGTGACCGATGCCCATGTCATCGCGTTGCCCACAGTGTGCGTCCTCCATCATTGGCTGAAAAAGGGCGCTGGAAGCATCATTTGAAACGCGACTTTGGCGCTCTGGTGGCCGACCTCACGCTATGGTCGGGTTTCGTTTCATGAAACCCGACTTCAGCGAAAGTTGGCGACTTATGAATTTGACCGACCCGTTTCGCTCAACTCTAGTGATTAGAATTTTTATATATTTTTTTAATTTCTTTCATATTTTTTTAAACTTTTTTGTGAATTTTTTTCATTTTCTAGTCCCCTTAAGAAACTAGAATTTGCACTCGTTCAATCACTTATACTCAATACCATAGTACCATTGTCATGTGACTCTAGTATGCTATACCTAAAGCTAGAGGCACCCTAGCTATCACTGCTCACCAGATTACTTCTAATGGTGATGATGCTGGGGTCACATACCTTGCTGAGCTCCTGAATCTGCTCTTTTCTGTCCTCTCCCCCACCCAGGGAAATGGGTAGTAGTTGTATATAAGAATACACAAACCAGACTAACAAGGGAAGACATACAGGGATAAATTAAAAAACAAATCATACAAATATGCCCTCACAAACAACAGGGTGGAACACTGGGAAGTAAAAGGACAGAACAACCAAAAAGAAGAGGATGAGGTTAGGCACACAGACAAGTCATCAAACAACAGTCTCCTGAACAACACTCCAAACGCCTCCTCAACCAACACCTCCAACTCCACACCAGGCAATAGAAAAATAATGCTTGCAATTCTGAGTGCCAGAGGTGAGTATATGAGCAGAGGGGAGTGGCCAACACGGAACAGCTGAGATCATCGAAGCAGGAAAGCTCCAGGAGCTCTCAATTGAACAGATTAAACCTGCACTGCTTGCAGAAACCATCAACCTTTTAATATTATGGTGTGATGCTTCTAATCAGTGCAGGAGTATGTGGAATGAGACACCGTGGTCTTTTGGCCCCTCTTTGTTACGGTTAACCTGTGACAACAATTAAGTGAAAATATAGCAGGCCCCCGGCTGTCATGGTAACTCATCAATGCCCAATAATTAGGTGCTGATGTGAGTCAATGTGGGCAAGATTGATCGTGTATTTCAATTGTCAACAGCAATGATCATTGCTCAGCTCCAGCCTCTGATCTTAGAAAAGGATGCAGGCTAGAAAAAATAGCCGGCATCAGACATGTTTGAAGAAAGCTCAGCTCCCCCTACACCTATTGTTAAACCCACAATGACGTACAGTTTTGTCTGAACTTGATGGATATTAACTATGTAATTATACATCACTCCTGTCATCCCCACAGTATACAGTATCCTCTTGCAGAATGTCAGTCCTCTGATCTTCCTCTATGTACAGCCTATTGCAGTACACTACTCCTCTCAGCCTTCTATACATACAATCCCATCCTGCAGTACATCACTCCTCTCAGCTCCTCTTTACACATCCCCATCACATAGAACAGCAGTCCTTTCAGCCTCCATATACAGTGACGTCACCAAGTTTATCTGCTTTTCAGATGTACTATTGACATATGAAATACAATTTAAAACAAATGCTTAAGTAACTATCTAAGAAAACCATAGGTATGTCTATTCAGCAAAGTCATATTAATTCAAGGAACGTAAACAATAATACCTTAAATACTATTAATAACTGCTGTAAAGAACAGTAAGTGAGTAATACCCATATTTGGGTTATTACACTTGCAATTGAGCTGATTGCGACCAGAATACTTGAGGCTTATATTTCATTAAATTTAAATGTTAGATAAAAAGCATTACCATCTCTGCCATATATGGAATTAGACTAAGCAGAGACTTTATTCTAGCCATACATCACAGGGAATCTGCACTTTCCACTACAATGTTAATATAAGTAACAAGTCTATCATATGACCCGTTGGATATCTTGCTATTCATCATTTACCAGCATGTCCTTTGGAAAAGCTCCATTAATTTAAGATAATGTATAATGCATGTGCATTCTCTTCAGTTATGTACTACAGCTCCAATCACTCCTTCTCTGTCAAGCAGAAAGTCATTTTCTTTAACTAGTAATATTCTTCTAAGTAGTTCTGTAACTAGAATCTTGTGGGCCCCAGGGAAAGATTTGGACTACCCCCAACCATCTCTCACTAGTATTTTGATCTGATTCGTAGGCTCCAGATACCATGAAATCTGACAAGATCATGACAATAAGATATTTTTTCAAGTAATATGCTTAAATACAGTGGGGAAAAAAGTACTCAGCCACCAATTGTGCAAGTTCTCCCACTTAAAAACATGAGAGAATCTTGTAATTGACATCATAGGTAGACCACAACTATGAGAGTCAAAATGAGAAAACAAATCCAGAAAATCACCTTGTCTGATTTGGCAAGATTTGTTTTTCAAATAATGGTGGAAAACATGTCCGGGCCCGTCTGCAGTTTGTTAGTGAGCATTTGGATTATCCAGAAGAGTACGGGGAGAATGTCATTATGGTCTGATAAAACCAAAGTAGAACTGTTTGGTAGAAACAAAACTCGTCGTGTTTGGAGAAGACAGAATGCTGAGTTGCATCCAAAGAACACCATACCTGCTGTGAAGCATGGGAGTGGCAACATCTTGCTTTGGGGCTGCTTCTCTGCAAAGGGATCAGGACGACTCATCCGTGTACATGAAAGAATTAATGGGACCATGTATCGTGAGATTTTGAGTGCAAACATCCTTCCATTAGCAAGGGCATTGAAGATGAAACATGGATGGGTCTTTCAGCATGATAATGATCCCAAGCACACCACCAGGGCAGCGAAGGAGTGGCTTCATAAGAAGCATATGAAGGTTCTGGAGTGGCCTAGCCAGTCTCCAGATCTCAAACCGATAGAAAACCTTTGGAGGGATTTGAAAGTCCGTGTTGCCCAGTGACAGGTCCAAAACATCACTGCTCTAGAGGAGATCTGCATGAAGGAATGGGCCAACATACCACCAACAGTGTGTGTCAACCTTGTGAAGACTTACAAAAAACGTCATTGCCAACAAAAGATATATAACAAAATATTGAGATGAACTTTTGTTAATGACCAAATATTTATTTTCCACCATAATTTGAAAAATAAATCTTGCCAAATCAGACAAGGTGATTTTCTGGATTTGTTTTCTCATTTTGACTCTCATAGTTGTGATCTACCTGTGATGTCAATTACAGGACTCTCTCATCTTTATAAGTGGGAGAACTTGCACATATGGTGGATGACTAAATACTTTTTTTCCCCACTGTATTAGTCATATAGTTACAGAATAATAGATTTTATCCCCGTATTATTACTGAACAAAACCCATTATATCAAGCACAACATACTAAAAATTCTACATGTAAGAAACAAGTAATGCCACCACACCGTTACCGTATATTATTACCACATTGTGTCTGAATATAACCACCATCCTGTTACTGAACAAAGCCCACTGTACCAAGACCACTATACTAATATTACAACATTCATGGAATAAATACCTCCACACGATGACCAGACCACAAATTACCACCACACAGTGACGAGATAATATCATCATTCTGATTATTAAAAAGAATTGCAGTACTAACACAATGTTACCCCTATACAATGACCATCTGGTCAAAGGTATCAGTATTTACGTACAGGTCACTCCAAATACTCACTAGTGACGTCTCCACTTGAAGTCCTTCATTTTCGCTTTACCTCTTCATCCAGTGTGAACAACTATGGCTTCTTCTAGCCAGGACTCATCTTTGCAAAATGTAATACTCAAATATCTATGGCTGATCTCTTCTAGAGCACCCTCCCCACTTCTGCAGTAACATTAGCTCTCTTTTTCTCACAGTAACAGTATCCCTAAAAATAAAATACAATACATTAGTGATGTTCCCTTATGTGTCCCTTGTACAGTAGTAATGCTTATGTCTCCTTCATGCCCAGCTACATTTCTCCACCATGGCAACCCTAAAAAAGTATTGTTCACTCATTATGGTGCCGATATAAAAGTAATATTTCACTTTGTGGCCCCATCTAGTATAATGTCCCCCTATGTAGCCCCAGTATAGTATAGTATAGTAATAATATACACCGATCTGGCTTTCACATAGTAATGATATCCTCCAATTCTGGCCCCCATGAGATAATAATGTCCTCCAATTCTGTCCCCCATAAATAAATAATGTTCTCCAATTCTGACACTCATAAATTGATAATGTTCTCCTATTATAGTCCCATTAATTACCATTGCCTCTCTGCTATGTTGCCCCCATTGTGCCGCCACAATCTGCTCCCACAGTGCTCCACTACTATTAAATAAAAAAAAGACCAAATCTCTCACCTGTGCTCACACACGCCGAATGGTTCTATTTTAGCATTTTTTTGCCTTCCTTTTTGTCCCGGCTGGCTCCCTGCCCCACACTTCCCCTTTGAGTGGCCTACAGCTGTAGAGCATGCTGATATCCTGTTGCAGGCGACTTAATGATGTTACACTGTTGTCACAGTATAAGCCCCCTGGCATAAGTGTGATGCAGTGGCTCTCTTCTCTACAATAGTTTTCAACTGGAAGTCCCGATGAGCCCCCTCACTCACCGGCCTGGTTGCAGTTGCATACTCTGTGACTGCAATCATTAAACTTCTGCTTCTAATGCATCTTTTATGTGTAGCGGAAGGATTGCACAATCTTTAGAAAACTTGAATTACTTTACTAGACCTGATAAAATTGTGCTCTGTTGCTGTATATTAATGATTATGTCATGTACATTATTATCTTGTTTTGGTTTCTTTTACATTGCAGGGAGCAAGAGTTCAGAACACTGCTAAGAATTTGGGTGTTAGGGACAGGACACCAACATCTGCTCCAAGGTACAGTATAAAAACACTATAACTGAGACACTTACATATGGTGTGGCCATTTGCACTTGAGACCCAGGAAACTAAATCATGATTTTATACACATAACTAATGAAGATAAAATGTATTGATGTATTAATCAGGCTCCTATGTCTTCGTTGAAATAATGACTTTATGAGGGGGGGGATCTTATCCCAATGGAGAGGGAGGTATGAGCAGAGCTTTAGCATTCATTAGGAAATTATACATTATAGGTGAGTTGTATCCTGTTGTCAATTGTCTTCCATTGTAGAGAAAACGGAATCTGTCTGGATCCTGCTCTTCAACTGGACAGAAGAAAAGGATATTGATTCATTTTTAGGTTCAATTGCTAAATGTGCCACAATTTGTACCAAAAACTGTCCTTCATGACTTATGCAATATTTATTATGTTAGACACTTTCGGTGTCTTGTCCAACAGTGGGGCATGAACTGTCGGAGAGTGTTCGTTGCTTAAATGTGACACAGGACACCAACTAATAAGTGGTATAAGCCTAAGGGCACAACAGAAAGATACACCAAGATCATCCAACAGCATGAACCACTTTAATAAATTTTTCGCATTTTAAAATGAGTCTGTTAGCACAAAATTAATGTTCAGACCAAGTACATCCAGAAAAACAAATGGAAAACAAGTAGGTGGGAAAGTGCACTGAACTGTTGGACAGCAACTTCCAGGGGTCAGCCGGGGACAAAGAGAAAGAACTGACCCCTGGCACCTGGTTTTAACCCGTGTAGGTTTGGTCGGGCGCCCCTTCCTTTTCACCTCTATTGGTCAGTTGGGCATCCTAATTAATGCATCACCTGGGGGGAGTAGTTGGGAGGGGGAAATTGGGCCCTGAACGGTAATTTCCTCCAGCTTTGGTTATAGGGGCTTTGCAGTCAGAGGCACGTTCTTTAATCAGTACCGTTCCTGCCAGACTGAGAAGACCCATGTGTCTTAAACAGTGCCTTCCCCCTCCCGCCAAAACCCGTGATGAAACACCGACAGGCCTAGATGGGTTGAAACAGGTCAGGCACAGTTTATTAAATACATCCGCAGAGAAGGGCAACTACATTTCACAATGGGCTCATTGCCGCTGGCCCTTTCCGCGAGCGACAAGCCACCTCAGGGACCCATATTCCACTGTCCACTCAGTCCACCTCAGGGAATCATATTTCACTGTGCGCTGAGTCCACCACAGGGACTGTTGCGCTTGGTGTTGAACTAGCTCCTTAATAGCTGAGGCTAGCTCATTCTCCCTGGTGTTAAGCACTCCGTTCTGCATTGATTCGTCATTGGCTTTGCAACACTCACCGCTATGTGTAGGAGGAGTGACATCCGATTATGGGATTATGGAGGAACTCCAGCTCCCGCTGACACAGGAGGTGTGACATCTGAGGATGGAGGAACACAGGATCCCGCTAGGGAGATGGACTGGTTATTGCATTGGCTGGAGGCCCAGGGAGATTGAGAAGTGTCTCCTCAGCTGGTAGCCAAAGTTGGAGCACATGACTACTGGCAAATGCCGTGCACTCGAGCCTGAGAGAAACCAAGTGATGGCATAACTCTGGCTCCCTCTTGGGTGATGGCCTGGTGGTTGACTTGGCTAGAGGCCCTGGGAGATGTGGATGGGTTTCCCAGGCTGACAGCCCAAGATGGAGCACGTGACCGCTGGCGTCTATAATGTGCCCGAGCCTGCCTATTGGGACTCTGTGATGCGTCGGACCACTCAGTAGTGGATGGGGAACGCCATCCAGAGGACCGAGATCAATGGTGGCTCCTATGGTGGTAACAGGAGGAACGTCCTTTAGAAGTACAGAGGGAATAATGCCAGGAGTCGGCAGAGGAGGATTGGGAGGACGTATGGTGAAACAACTTCAAGAGGTCAGCCGGGGAGAAATAGAAAGGACTGACCCCTGGCAACTGGTTTTAACCCATAAGCAAACAATTCAACATAAGCACCAAAGTCATAATCAAATGGTATATATTTATATGACAATGCCATATGAATTTGGTACTATAGTCATGGACCAAAATATGGACTGATCGCAATATGGAAACATACAGACCAAAAAGAAAAGAACGATCATTAAGTCCAAAGTTAATATGAAAAAATTCATAAAAAATCCTTTATTAAATGAAAGTATACAGGTGAGGCTAAAACACCACATTGTGAAAACAGCAAGAAAAACTACCAACGCTGTCACGTCACACTGAAAACTCATCTATATAATGCATTATAGAAAAAATAACCCTGCATAAATAGTCTCCCCTGCGTCTATCTCTGCATCATATACCATAGCGTTAACCAAGATCACTATCTAGATCATGTGCCATAATATTAATCAAAGTGAGCATCCTCTAGCACATTAAATATATACCTGCACCAGAGGGCACTCACATAGCGATAGCAAGTAAATAATAAAGAGACAGTCATGCCTAGTTAAATGCACAGCAGCAGAAGGCAAGAGACAACAGCGTTCAGTGTCCAAGCGTCACCCCGACGCGCGTTTCGGAGCGCTTGCTCCTTCTTCAGGGGGCGTGCCTTAAACAGTGCCTTCCCCCTTCCCGCCAAAACCTGTAATGAAACACCGATAGGCCTAGATGGGTTGAAACAGGTAAGTCACAGTTTATTAAACACATGCACAGAGAAGGGCAATTACATTTCGCAACGGGCTCATTGCCGCAGGCCCTGTGTCAAGGTTAGGACATGGTTAATGTCCTATTCTCACAGGGTTAACTTTTGCCGGCCTCTCTTTGGATCTGGGAGGGGTATTTATACTCACTCCAGACTAGGATTCCCTGACAGCTATACTGTTATTCTGGCTGGGTGTCTGACCCCCCTGGTGTGCGTGTATACTGCATTGCTTGTTTGATTCCTGTGTATGACCCGGTCTGTCCCCTCACTCTGTACTCCGTCTCTCATTTTGGTACTATTGTCTTCTCCGGTTCTGACCTCCTGGCTTGGCTATTGTTACTCCGTTACAGTTTGTCCCTATTGTACCGTCCATTGCCTGTTCTGGTTTTCTGATCTTTTGCTATGTCCTGACTATTCGCTCTGTCTAACCCTTTGGTACTGTCCTGCTATCTCGTCCTTTGACCCAGCTTGATCTGGTTTACGTCCCTGTCTATGCCCCTTGGTAACTTGTCCCGTAGTTACCTTTCTAGGAGTTTCCCTGCAGCGCCTAGCTCTGTGGAGCTTAGGTCACGCCCCCAGCAGTCACGTGCTTCAGGTCCCGATAGTCTGAAGCACGCATTGTCACCGCTACTGCCCCGCTCCACAGGTATCTTTGAGCACTGTTTTTGTACTCAGGACACGTGCACTGGCTTAGTGAACAAGTGCAGTGCGGTGTTCCTGACACCCTGTCCGCAAGCGACAAGGAAACCGGCCAATGAGCCCTTACAAACCTTTGCCCCTCTCTACACTTCTGCCATGGAGAATCCTGTGTATGACCTAGACAGGACTCTGACCCCCACCCATCAGCATTATGGCCTGTTCCACTCTGTCCTGCAAGCCGGACAAAAATATGTCAAGCTCAGTGTCATTGAGGTGAATTCTATCCGGTCTCAATAGCTCCGAGTTATCCCCTTTCAGCTGGTGGTGGTGAACCACAATGCATCACCTGGGGGGAGTAGTTGGGAGGGGGGAATTGGGCACTGAATGGTAATTTCCTCCATCTTTGTTTATAGGGCCTCGCAGTCAGAGGCACGTTCCTTAATCAGTACCGTGCCTGCCAGGAAGCCGACCAGACTAGATCTGTATTTGTGTTTCCAGGAAGCTGACCAGACTAGATCTGTAGCCATGCTTCCAGGAAGCAGACCAGACTAGATCTGTATCCGTGCTTCCAGGAAGAAGACCAGACTATATCTGTAGCCGCACTTACAGTAAGCCGATCAGACTAGATCTGTAGCCGCACTTACAATAAGCCGATCAGACTATATGTGTAGCCGCACTTACAATAAGCTGACCAGACATGATTTCTATGCTATTCACCTGCAAATTGCTGCTACATCTGCAGCTTTTCTGATGGTGACAGCTTCCCTTTATGACTGTCTTGTATAGGTTTTCACTGTTTAAAAATAAGACAGTAGAGTTAAATATGGTCCAGCATCTTTCAACAAAATGAAAATTATTGGTGTGAACTCAGTTCTATACTACACAAGGCCAGGGTTACATGGCGGCTTTGGCCGCGGCACAATGTAAGTGAATGTGGTCACGTGACCAGCAAACTGCTGCAATCACTCCTGCTGCATGCCGCATGCATTATGGCAATTTACAGTTACTTCTTGCCTTGTGTGAACCATTTAGGCTAACATTGGTCTAATATTATGGCTGGCACACATTGTGTTGACCATGTAGAACATTGTATAGCCACAGCCCCCACATCCACTGGTGACTACTTCCAGCAATACGTTCCAATCTGTTGCCTCATTTATTAAAAACTGTCCACCAGGTCGGCATTTCTGTTGGACAGTTTAGACAAAAGAGGTCCATAAGCTTTATGCTCCTGCAATGGAAAACCTACATAGACCTACCAACACAAATGCAGGCAATGTTCACGCACTGGAAATGCGGTGAAAATGCAGCAATGTTATCATAATTCAGAAAACTGCAGAAAAAAGCACAGTGAAAACTGCATCATGTGAACATGGCCTAAGCCAACATTTACATGTTATTGCTGTTGTGCATTTTTTTGTGACAAAAAAGCATCTTGACCATGTGTGAACACAGCCTTGTAATGGCTTCTTTGCCACTAGAAAGACAAATGTCACCATTTTGGTGCGATATTAGATGCAATTTCCACAGGCGTACACTGAATCCTAAATATTCAGAGGATTTGCTTTACTAATATTAAACACTGCAGCCGATCCTACTGTATTTATCTCTGATAAAGTATTTCTACAGATGAGTGATTGGTTTTGCACTGCAGTTTTCTGCTGTAAAAAAGACAACAGGAATAATAAATGCCTCAGTGAAGCTGAGATGACATACATCTTATTATATAATGAGAGGAATCACAAGACGGTATTACAAGATCTATGGCCGGTTCTGCTTCTGTGCGAGAAGTCGCATTACAGAAAGTCAGGGGACAGGACATTATATGATTACTTATAGCCATGGCAAACAAACAGTGCAATAAAACAGCAGGAAAGCAGCGGGGTCCTTACCGTAATGAAGGGAAACTGACCAGCTAGGAGAATGATATGTTGATATTGCTTCAACGATCATTATTAAAGCATTGCCCGGATAGTGCTGCCGTTTTCGAGGCTCTTCTGCAATATTCAATACTTTTCTATTATTCCAATTTCCGAGTTCTTATTTACATTTCTTTTTTGTACAATTTTTTTACATCAGGAGACTTTTGCTCATCTACTTTTAGCACTTTTTCTGCTCGATACCTTGGCATAGCAGATGAAGGCTAAGCCTAAGGTTGGACAGCAGAGTATTATGTGCACAGTCTTTGGGAGTGGGCCTGCTCCAAAAAACACCTGAAAAAATGCTTTAAAGACTTTTAATATTCATTTTTTTTGTGTAAAACCATTCTCCTGTTCAGAAGTTCCTAGTTTTGAGCTATTTTTTTTTGCTTCGGGTTTTGAAAAACACTTGGGAATAAAGTGCATGTCACTTGTTTGAAACAGCTCCTGATGGAATTTACTCCAAACTAGGCTGCACCATGTCTGATCAATACAGGGTGGGCCTTGTATATGGATACTCCTAAATAAAATGAGTGGTGACCATGGTGGCCATTTTGAAGTCGGCCATTTTGGATCCAAAAATATTTTTTTCAATGGGAAGGGTCATTTGATGCATCAAACTTATTGAGAATTTCACAAGAAAAACAATGGTGGGCATGGTTTTAACGTACCTATTCTTTCATGAGTTATTTTCACGTTAGGCGCAGATACAAATTGTGTTGATGTCTAGTGAACACAGTACCCGGGTCATTGCAGCAGATTTCAATGCAAGACACCCTACGCAAGAAAACTGTCACCATTCCCATTTTATTTAGGTGTATCCATATAAATGGCCCACCCAAAAAAGTTTGCCTCATCACTGAACCTACTGTTCTGTGTAAACAGAGGCTCCTGTTCCAATTTTTGTTTTGCCAATTTTGCAAATTCAGCGCGCCGATCTGGGTCACCAACCATTCCCATTTTATTTAGGTGTATCCATATAAATGGCCCACCCTGTAGACTGTAAAAAAAGGCTCAATGGGGTTATCCACTACTTGGATACCACCTTCTCAATCCCCATGTTTCCCCCCAGTAAAATAATAACATGAATCCCCTTCGAAACATGACCATAACTTTTTTATTCTTGCATCAATATGGCTGTATGAGGGTTTGTTTTTTGTGGGACAAGTTGTACTTTTGAGTGACATCATTCATTCTACCACATAGTGTACTGGAAAATGGGAAAATTCCAAGTGCACTGAAATAGCAAAAAAAAAGTGCAATTTCGCATTTGTTTTTTATGGGGTTTTTTTATTTACCATGGTCACTTAACTGATCTGGCAATGTAATTCTATAGGTATTACGAGTACATAGACAGATGCCAAACATGTATAGTTTGTTTTTTTTATTTAAATATTGTGCAGATCGATTTGAACCTTTCAAATAAGCCTTTTTTGAAAATACCTTATGTTGACAAATTTGTCTGTGCGCGGCTGCTGCTTGCTCAGTCCTGACCAGGTGAACCTGCCACCGCTTTTTAGCTGTGACGTGTGGTGAAACACCGCCCATAGCCCAGTCAATCAGGGAGGGGTAAGTGAGACTGGGTCACGCTTCAGTGTTGCAAGGTCACCTTCTAGAGTCTGGAAGTTGATGTGAAATCACCGGATGTCAGCGATGGCTGCAGCTGGGGATCATGTGATCTTAATTGAGCGAGCAGCGATAGCGCCGCTCAGAGGCAAATATGTCATCATAAGGTATTTACAAAAAGACTTATTTGAAAGGTTTAAATATTCTTTGCAGTGGACCACCTCTTTAAGTGGTGAAAAAATATTTGGAAATTTATATTAAAAAAAATATTGCTTTTGTTCCCATTTTCTGATCTTTTTACTGATACCATTTTGGGGTAGATACAATGCATTTTATTTCAATGTTGCTGCAGCCAAAAACCTTGTAATTCTGGCATTTGTTTGTTTTTTACATTACGCAGTTTACCAATTACATTACGGTAATTGATTTTATATTTTGATAGATGAGACTTTTACGAGCGCAGCGATACGAAATGTGTGTATTTTTTTATTTTATTTTTAATGTGGCAAAAGAAGGGTGACTTGAACTTTTCTGTATTTTAATTTTTTTCCTATTCTAAAAAACAATTTTTTTCACTTTTAAGTGTATTTATTAGTTCTCTTAGAGGACCTGTAGCTGTGATCATCTGATCGTTTGCACTATACATTAATCCTATTATGTATATAGAAAATCACGATTTTCTATGAACGCTGGGCACATACTGGCTCTAACAGGAGAATCGTAATGACAGGCACGGAGGTTATCAGCAGACCCCCGGCAGTCATAACAACCCATCTGTGCCCCATAATTACGTCATAGGCTCGTGCCTTCCCTGCTGGCATGTGATAAATGCTGCTGTCAGAGATTGACAGCAGGAATAAAGGGAATCTGTCACCTATCTTTTGATATATAAGATGCGGCCACTGCCATCAGGGGCTTATCTACAGCATTCTGTAATCCCCCGATGTAGCCTGAAAGAGAAAAAACATGAGTTATATTATACTCACCCAGGGGCGGTCCGGGTCCGGTCCGGGTCTTAAGGGTGTCACGGTCCGGTCCAGCGCCTCCTATCTTCTAATGATGACGTCCTCTTCTTTGCTTCCCGTCGCGGCTCCAGCGCAGGAGCACTGCTCTGAGGGCAGAGCAGAATGCTGCAGTGCGCAGGCGAGTATAATATAACTTGTTTTTCTTCTCATTCAGGTTACATCAGGGGCTTATTCTGTAATGCTGTAGATAAGCCCCTGATGGCTGTGGCCTCATCTTATATACCAAAAAATAGGTAACAGATTCCCTTTAATCAGGTTATCAGCTCCGCACACAGCTGTTTGAGGCACGTGATGGCTGATTAAATCAGTCATCATGTGCAGGGAAAATGATGTGGCAGGGACATGACATATGACATAAGATTATGTCATATGTCATGAATGGGTTAAACTCACCTCTAGTGCAGAGGCTGTTCCAGCGGTGTCAGCACTTCCTCTCATGGACCTTGCATAATATTGTTATATCACATAATCCCTGCGGCCAATCAGTGCTGGCTTCACTCTCCTCTATTTTGAACAAATGAGAAGTTAGAGAGCAGCTGCAGCTCTCACTTCCTCTGGATGTCAGTTACTGGCCGGTCGTATGCTGCAGCCAGTAGTTCTCTCTGCCACCCCTTCGGAGCCACTATGCAGATATTTTAGGATAAGAAATTAGTTGCTTTGAGCATCTGAGCGCTTGGTGTCTTCATACTATAGTCTCTCACTTCAGAAGTAGCAGAAGAAAGCAGTGTTTATCAGAGGCACCACAATGAGTCTCTTCAGTAATAATGTCATGGCTGAGACCAGTGAACCTCTGAGCTCATGTTTCACTCTAAGAAATATTTTTGTGATAATTTTACTTTTATTTCCTATCACCTGCATGTGACTGACTTATCCCAGCTTCATTCATCAAGAATATCAAATCCACAGTAATACGCCAAATCATAAAATTGAAAGCAGATTTATGGGTGAGAATTAAATAAGGCATTAAAATCAATGCTGTAAGTTATATTCTTGCATGTTATGTTAGGGGATGTTATAAATATATCCTAAATTTGCTTTACCTTCAATGAAAATATAGAAAGATGACAGTAGACATGTGAGAAACACTGGACTGGGGCAGGTCGAGTCATTCTGTGTTGATGGCTATCTGAAAATTCGAGTGACCGGCCCATAGTTGCCTTCCTGGAACTTTACTCAGTCTTCCTGCTCACTGGGATACCAATTCATTAAGATTGCCATTTTGTACACATTTGAGGCCTCTTTCAGCTGCCGTGCACGACCGCAAGCATTGTACTCTAATCAGGGATTGGAGGATATTTCTTCTTAATTTAAAGAGAAAATTATGACGAATTAGTAAGCCGCACTCTCCTCTCTCCTTCTAAGGCTGGAGTCACACTAAATGTATGAAAAATCGGTCCAAGTCTCCCTGCCGGGAGTCGCAGGAGTGTAATGCAATGCGTTTTTAACATGAACTTTTACATACAGCAATTCTCATGTCATTTACACATTGTTCTCAAAGGAAATATTCTTTAAAATACACACACATATATACAGTATATACAGCTCTGGCAAAAATTAAGAGACCACAGCACAGTTTTATAAAAATCAGCTTCTCTACATGTCTGACAGCCATTCCATTCCAGTGTCAGTTGAATTCCAACCAGAGTACACTTCATTTTACTTAATGTGCTTCTGATTAGGTGTAAGTATAAGAAACCCTGCTGTGGTGCTCACAATCCTCTTGCAATAGGGCAAGCTGGATGGCAAAACAAGTGCTAGTAATATCCCAAAAATAATAGGAATAAAAAAATAACTTTTATCCTTGCCAAAGGAGTTGAAAAGAAAAGTCTTGAGTGAGGAAAAGAAGGGCTCAATTCTGGCTTTACTAGCAGAGGGATACAGTGAGCATCATGTTACCTCCATCCTTAAAATTTCTAAGACGGCAGTCCATTACAACGAAGTCAAGCAGGAGATATTGGGGACAACAAAGCTACAGACCGGCAGAGGGAGAAACGACTCTCCAATGACTGGGATGACCGTCATCTTATTTGAATGTCACTCAGCAACCACAGGATGACATCACGTGACCTACAAAAGGAATGCCAAATGGCAAATGGCAGCTGGGGTGAAGTGCATGGCAAGAACAGTTAGTAACAGGCTCCTAGAGGCATGGCTCAAGTCATATAAAGGTAGAAAAAAAGCCTTTTATTAATGAGAAGCAAAGGCTGAAGTTTGCCAAAGACCATAAAAATTGGACCATAGAGGACTGGAGTAAGGTAATCTTCTCTGATTAGTCTAATTTTCAGCTTTGCCCAACACCTGGTTGTCTAATGGTTAGACAGAGACCTGGAGAGGCGTACAAGCCACAGTGTCTTGCACCCACTGTGAAATTTGGTGGAGGATCGGTGATGATCTGGGGATGCTTCAGCAATGCTGGAATTGGGCAGGTTAATCTTTGCAAAGGACGAATGAATCAAGCCGCATACAAGGTTATCCTGGAAAAACAGTTGATTTCTTCTGCTCAGGCAATGTTCCCCAACTCTGAGGACTGTTTTTTCCAGCAGGACAATGCGCCATACCACACAGTTAGGTCAATCAATGTGTGGATGAAGGACCACCACATCAAATCCCTGTCATGGCCAGCCCAATCTCCAGACCTGAACCCCATTGAAAACCTCTGGAATGTAATCAAGAGGAAGATGCATAGTCACAAGCCATCAAACAAAGAAGAACTGCTTAAATTTTTGTACCAGGAGTGGTATAAGGTCACCCAAAAGCAGTGTAAAAGACTGGTGAAAAGCATGCCAAGACGCATGAAAGCTATGCTTAAAAATCATGGTTATTCCACAAAATATTGATTTCTGAACTCTTCCTGAGTTAAAACATTAGTATTGTTGCTTCTAAATGATTATGAACTTGTTTACTTAGCATTATTTGAGGTCTGCAAGCACTGCATCTTTTTGTTCTTTTGACCATTTCTCATTTTCTGAAAAAAAAATGCAAAATTTAAAGCTCGGAAATTCGAAGACATGCAGGAGCCGACAGGAGAGAAGAGATGGATTACATAGACTAAATACACATAGAATAGGTAGATACATATATGTAAGTGACAAATACAATTAGTACAGTGTGTATGCAAATTACTGTACATGTATTTAATTAATAAAAAAATTTCAGAAAAAAATGGCGAAGGCAATTTTCGTAACCAGCTGAGTGAAAGCCGATGGCTGGGGACAGATGTTTATAGCCTGAGAGGGGGGGTGTAATACCCATGGAGCTTCCCAGGTTACTAATATCAGCTATCAACTGTATACTTAGCCTTTACTGGCTATTAAAATGGGGAACCCCCAAAAAATGACGTGGGGGCCCCCATTAACTAATAACCAGTAAAGGCTATGCAGACATCTGTGGGCTGATATTAATAGCCTAGGAAGGGGCCATGGATGCTGCCCCCCGGCTAAAACATCAGCTCTCAGCCACCCCAGAAAAGGCGCATCTCTTAGATGCGCCAATTCTGGCACTTAGCCTCGCTCTTCCCACTTGCCCTGTAGCAGTGGCAAGTGGGGTAATATTTGGGGGGTTGATGTCACCTTTGTATTGTCTTGTGACCTCAAGCCCCGAGGTTAGTAATGGAGACCCGTCAATAAGATGCCCCTATTACTAACCCCATAGTCACTTTGTAAGAAAACAAACACCCAGAAAAAGTCCTTTAATTGAAAGAAAGACACAGACTCCTTTAATATTCTTAATTAAACCATACTTACAACCTTGCCCATTCCTTCGATGCCCTCGTCATCTGCCAAAGAGGTAAAAAAAAACAACAAAATTCCTCACCATTCCGCAGACATGCTTTTGATCCATTAGTGCCACAACGGGTTCAGCTCTGCTACATCTAGATGGCAGGCTGCGTGGTGTGACCATTCAGCCTGTCATCCAGCGGAGAAACTGAACATCGTGTGCTCAGTGTCTCTGTGTGAACTGCTATTCCCTGTAGGAGGGCATCGCAAGCGTGAGAAAGTTCTCCTGCTCTCGGTGCCGTCTGACAGGTCCTGCGAGTTCACGGCCAACGAACTCCCTTCACCTTCCTGACATCAGCGTAAGCGCCATGGGAAAGATTGTCTAAAATTGACTGTTTGAACCAAGTACAGCACCTTGCAGAGGACTTGCATGTTCACTGAATCCAAAGTGCTGCCGTCTATTGAACTCTGTGTGTTCACTGAACCGTGCGGATTTACAGCACCCAGTACATTGTATTGATGTAATTTCTCTTATAGAGACTTGCGCCTCTGCAAGAAAAATTGACTTTCTGTGGTATGGAAAGATGCGCCGCATGTCAGTCTCCACGGGTGATCTGCAGGCATCTGTGTACTCATAGTGGACATGGGGTTTCTAGAAATCCCATCCACTATGCTGTAACATCTGGCACTGCGGGTTTGATGCTGCACAAGTACTCAGCGTCAAACCCACAGCAACTCTGGATCGTGTGCATGTACTCTTAGTATCTAAGTCTATTGCTTCACTTGCTATAAATCGTTCTTAATTCAGATTTGCTAATGAGGCGCGTTATGCACCCTTGGCCATGGCTGAGCAGTTCAAGGTGTTTTCCTACCTACTAATTTTCCATTATCTCTTCCACGCTCTCACTCCTATGATGGTAGATGTATATTAGTATTCGCAGAGTACCTCACAATATTTCTTACTATGTTATCACAAGCAATCAGTAGAACAGAGACAATTAGAGGAGGTGCTCAGTTTAAATTTTAAAAAATCCATTAATTTTTTTAAATTGAATTAAAAGTGTCTTCTTTTTCATTGTAATCGTGATCTAGGACAGAGATTGAGACGGTCATGACAAAATTTAGGTAGCACTACGGAAAATGTTGGTATTTTCAAGAAACTCTTATTTAGCAATGCTAGGAAGTAATGCTAACCAAGCAGTTTACGTGGCAGTTTTTATGTCTTTATGAGGAATTTATTGTCACGAACCTAATCATAAAACATAACCCCAAGTGAAATACTAATATTGCCTATGTTTTTTTTCTTTAGGTTGTACCGGCTGTGCCAGCCGCCCCCTGCTGATGATGAACCCTGAATGTACCCACCATCGATTCTGAGCGGATTCTTTTAACGGAACTTTTGTTTTGTGAATGTTCTTGTCAATGTGGATATTCAGTATGTAAGAAGCTGAAACTCCTCTTCAGCAGACGAGACACTTCATTACGAGCTGTGAGGACTATTCATCAGCGGCATACTTTGTACACTGGAATCCCACTGGATGAATCACTTATGTGTTGTAAAAAAAATCAACAAGGTCTTTGAATGTTTTTTTTTTTAATTTTCATTTTAAGCCTTTTTTTTTCCACGTACAGACAAGACTTACTTTAATATTTGTATTAATTATGTCAGTGAAAAAGGAAATATATTTCTAAAGGAAACATTTATATCTACTTTGCTATCAATAAACTGCTACATACTTAATATATGTCATAATTCTGTAGAACGTAAAGCGCAGCTCGTTATTACTCCGTTTGGACTTTCCCTTCAAGACATGACTTTGCTATAGAGAAAAAAATGGAAGAAATAGACTTTTTATAACTAATTAACACATGAATAATGCAAAATATTTGGGCAATACATTAAATAGATTGATATTATTGATCTCAAACAATTTGTAATTTTTTACTATTAATTGTGTAATGTCCATTATTTTTTTTTATAAGTGTGGTATAAGAAGCAGGCATTGTGCTTGGCTTATCTGTCTCTCTGTACAAGTGCCAAAAACAGCAATTTTTACTTACATCATCTGTAGCTTTTTTCACAATTTTAATTAATGAACTTGATAGCTGTTTTCCAGAAAATACTGAATTTGCTTGAAGGAATTAGGCCACATTCACACATTCAGTATTTGGTCAGTATTTTACCTCAGGAGTGAGTGAAAAATACAGAAGGGGGGACGGGTTTCTATTATACTTTTCCTCTGACTGTTCCTCTCCTGGTTTTGGTTTACAAATAGAGCTAAAAAACTCACTAATACTCAACGTGTGACCAAGACCTTAAACACACTTATAGAGCGAACAGTCAGTCAAAGGGAATTGGGTAGAGAAAAACCTCGTCCCTCAAATTCTCATATTCCCCCGTCGGCTATTCAATGTACATTTTGTTTGAATCGTTGCTTCGTGGTTCATGCATCATGAATTTGTCTGGTTCTTTTTAAAAGCCTATTATAGTTGTAGCAGTTGTTTGCACTTTACAAGGATATGCCATCACTTGCGAATTGTGGGGGTTTGGAGGACCTGCTTTATATTATGCCGGTGAAAGTGTTAGGCCGGGATCACACATGCGAGAAACTTGGCCGAGTCTCGCATGTTAATACCCGGCACTGCCGCCGGCACTCGGATTGGAGTGTGCGGCCGCATAGCAATACATTCAGCCGCATGCTTCGCTCCTGAGTGCCGGCGGCAGTGCCGGATATTAACATGCGAGACTCAGCCGAGTTTCTCGCATGTGTGATCCCAGCCTTAGTGTGAAATTCTGTTCCAAACGTAATAATAGTAAAGACAACATCAGATACCTATTTTTATAATATTTTTGTTTTTTTACCTTGAAAAAGACGCCAGTCTGGCACCGAAACGCGTTGGATAATAAAAACCTTCATTGTATACCATTGAGGAGTCTTCATTTTTGCAAGCACTACCCAGGTATCTCTCCACTAATATGATGCGCTAATATTTAGGGTCATTAGAAATGTGGTTATGGCCAGGATTTGTGGCCATAACATTGGCACAGAAAGCTACACATATTATGATAATCTGTAACCAGCCTAATACATTAGTAATTATCATAGTTTTGTGACTGTGGGCAGCATGATGGCTCAGTGGTTCACACTGCAGCCTTTCAGCGCTGTCAAGTCCCACCAAGGACAACATCTGCAAGGATAAATAAATGCATCTGTCTGCTCCTAAAGTCCAGATTTCCATGATATATCGGGTTGAACGAGTGATCGTAGATTTAATGATGCATGGTTATTAAGGGTCCTGCAACTGTCTGAAATGTCAATATGTTGGAGAAGTGATGAAGGGATGTTCTAGTTTGTCAGTACTTTTTTTAACGACAATTAATTAGAATAGATATAGTGTAATTAAAGTTTCTACCATAGATCAGCAGTTAGTGTCCTTACACAGTATCGGTGCTTGATTATGTCTTGACCTTTCCTTACATTTAACAAGTGGTATAATTTCATTGCTTATAGAATGTACAGGAATGAGGCCATAAAAAAACGCAGGGCAGCTGTATATTCCATAATATATGGGACTTTAACATCACAGAACATGAAGGCTTATTGCTAAGGTTCAAACAGAGAGGACAAACAGTGCAAAAAAAGTCCAAATAGTCAAAATGGTAAAATTACCAAAACTTTATTAATGAACCAAGTAGAATAAACAATGTAGTTAAAATGTGACATATAGACAAGCAGCAGCATGATAGTGCACAATGTCCAGAGAAATAATCAAGTGGGTATAGACCTATGCCAAAGTATACAAATGGTTAAAGTTGCACACAAGGCTATAGTATGATTAAATGACCAGCTTATAATTAAGGTATAGGGAAAAATCCCATGCTGGCCGATAAAGGATGATGGTATATATCATATTACAACCAGATGAACCCAATGAACTGGATAGAACACATACCAGGATAGGAGGACACTGCACACCACCGCCGCTGATCCCGACGCACGTTTCGGATAGAAGTTCCTTCCTCAGGGGTGTGTCAATGTAACATAGTAACATAGTAACATAGTTATTAAGGTTGAAGGAAGACTATAAGTCCATCTAGTTCAACCCATATCCTATCCTAACTTGCCCTAACATGTTGATCCAGAGGAAGGCAAAAAAAACCCATGTGGCAACAGTAAGCTTCACATTGGGGAAAAAAATTCCTTCCCGACTCCACATACGGCAATCAGACTAGCTCCCTGGATCAACGCAATATTAAGGAGACTAGTGTATATACCCTGTAATATTATACTTTTCAAGAAAGGCATCCAGTCCCTTCTTAAATTTTAGTAGTGAATCACTCATTACAACATCATATGGCAGAGAGTTCCATAGTCTCACTGCTCTTACAGTAAAGAATCCGCGTCTGTGAGTATGCTTAAACCTTCTTTCCTCCAGACGTAGAGGATGCCCCCTTGTCCCCGTCACAGGTCTAAGAGTAAAAAGATCATTAGAAAGGTCTTTGTATTGTCCCCACATATATTTATACATTGTAATAAGATCACCCCTAAGCCTTCGATTCTCCAAACTAAATAACCCCAAGTGTAATAACCTGTCTTGGTATTGCAGACCCCCTAGTTCCCTAATAACCTTGGTCGCTCTTCTCTGCACTCGCTCCAGTTCAGCTACGTCTTTCTTATACACTGGAGACCAGAACTGTACACAGTATTCTAAGTGTGGTCACACTAGTGACTTATATAGAGGTAAAATTATGTTCTCCTCATGAGCATCTATACCTCTTTTAATGCATCCCATTATTTTATTTGCCTTTGCAGCAGCTGCTTGACTCTGGCCACTAAATGTGAGTTTGTCGTCCACCCATACACCCAGGTCTTTTTCAGTGACTGTTTTGCCCAGTGTTTTACAATTAAGCACATAATTATACAACTTGTTCGTTCTACCCAAGTGCATGACCTTACATTTATCCCCATTAAAGCTCATTTGCCATTTATCAGCCCAAGCTTCTAGTTTACATAAATCCTCCTGTAATATAAAATTGTCCTCCTCTGTATTAATTACCCTACAGAGTTTAGTGTCATCTGCAAATATTGAAATTCTACTCTCTATGCCCCCTACAAGGTCATTAATAAATATGTTAAAAAGAAGCGGGCCCAAAACTGACCCCTGTGGTACCCCACTGCTAACCGTGACCCAGTCCGAGTGTGCTCCATTAATAACCACCCTTTGTTTCCTATCCCTGAGCCAGCTCTTAACCCACCTACACATATTTTCCCCTATCCCCATTGTTCTCATTTTATGTATCAACCTTTTGTGTGGCACCGTATCAAAAGCTTTTGAAAAGTCCATGTACACCACGTCCACTGCATTCCCTTGGTCCAGTCCGGAACTTACCTCTTCATAAAAGCTTATCAGATTAGTCTGACAGGAACGGTCTCTTGTAAACCCATGTTGATATTGGGTCATAAAGTTATTCTTCTCCAGATACTCCAGTATAGTATCTCTTAGAAAACCCTCCAGGATTTTACCCACAGTTGAGGTTAAACTTACTGGCCTATAATTTCCAAGTTCAGTTTTTGCCCCCTTTTTGAATATTGGCACCACATTTGCTAAACGCCAGTCCTGTGGTACAGACCCTGTTATTATGGAATCTTTAAAGATTAAAAATAGTGGTCTATCTATGACTGTGCTTAATTCCTGCAGTACTCGGGGGTGTATCCCATCCGGGCCCGGGGATTTGTCAATTTTAGTGATTTGTAGACGCCGCCGTACTTCCTGCTGGGTTAAGCAGGTGACATTTAATGGAGAATTTTTATCCCTGATCATGTTATCCGTCATGGGATTTTCTTGTGTAAATACTGTTGAAAAAAAGTTATTTAGCATATTGGCTTTTTCCTCATCCTCATCCACCATTTCACCCAGACTATTTTTAAGGGGACCAACACTATCATTTTTTAGCTTCTTACTATTTATGTAGTTAAAGAATATTTTGGGATTATTTTTACTTTCTCTGGCAATGAGTCTCTCTGTCTCAATCTTTGCTGTCTTGATTTGCTTTTTACAGAATTTATTTAATCTTCTGTATTGATTTAATGCCTCATCACTACCTACTTGCTTTAATTCTCTAAATGCTTTATTTTTATCTCTTATTGCGCCCCTTACTGCTCTATTTAGCCATAGTGGTTTCCTCCTATTTCTCGCATGTTTATTCCCATACGGTATATATTGTGCACAGGTCCTATTCAGGATGCTAATAAACGTCTCCCATTTTCTTTGTGTATTTTTATGTCTCAGGATATCGTCCCAGTTAATTGCACCAAGATCATCTCTCATCCGTTGGAAATTTGCCTTCCTGAAGTTTAGTGTCCTTGTAACCCCTCTACTACACATCTTATTAAAGGATACATGAAAACTTATTAATTTGTGATCACTATTACCCAAGTGACCCTCAACCCTTACATTTGATATGCGGTCTGGCCTGTTGGTTAATATTAGGTCTAGCAGTGCCCCCCCTCTTGTTGGGTCCTGAACCAGTTGTGAAAGGTAATTGTCTCTCATTGTTGTCAGAAACCTATTACCCTTGCTGGAACTGCAGGTTTCGGTTCCCCAATGTATTTCAGGGTAGTTGAAGTCCCCCATAATAATGACTTCTCCTTGAGTCGCTGCTCCATCTATTTGCTTTATGAGGATATTCTCTGTAGCTTCCATTATTTTTGGAGATTTATAACAAACCCCTATCAGTAATTTATTATTTTTCCCCCCTCCCCTTATCTCTACCCACAGGGACTCTACATTTTCATTAGATTCATATATATTATCACGAAGGATGGGTTTTAAGGATGATTTTACATATAAACACACGCCTCCCCCTCGCTTATTTGTTCGGTCATTTCTGAACAGACTATAGCCCTGTAAATTAACAGCCCAGTCATGGCTCTCATCCAGCCATGTCTCAGATATCCCCACCATGTCATAATTATGTTCCAACAACATTAACTCCAATTCCTCCATTTTGTTGGCGAGACTTCTGGCATTAGTATACATGCACTTTATGTATCTCTCTGTACCTCTATTCTTTCTTAAATTATTAACTGTTCTAACCCCACCCCCCATGCCACCTCCACCCCCAATGTCATTATTTGTGCCCAGGTCTCTATCTGCACTGTCTTCCCCTCCTATAAAAGGAATACCCTCCCCCCCCGTCCCTAGTTTAAACACTCCTCCAACCTTCTAGCCATTTTCTCCCCCAGCACAGCGGCACCCTCCCCATTGAGGTGCAGCCCGTCCCTAGCGTAGAACCTGTAGCCAACTGAGAAGTCGGCCCAGTTCTGCAGGAACCCAAACCCCTCCTTCCTACACCAATTCCTGAGCCACTTATTAACCTCCCTAATCTCCCGTTGCCTCTCTGGTGTGGCACGTGGTACAGGAAGTATTTCCGAAAATACCACCTTGGAGGTCCTTGCTTTAAGCTTACAGCCTAATTCCCTGAAATCATCTTTAAGGACCTTCCACCTACCTCTAACTTTGTCATTTGTGCCAATGTGCACCATGACCGCTGGATCCTCTCCAGCCCCTCCCAGTAATCTGTCAACCCGATCAGCGATGTGTCGGACTCGAGCGCCAGGTAGGCAGCACACCGTTCGACGATCCCTGTCTTTGTGACAGATTGCCCTATCTGTTCCCCTAATAATTGAGTCTCCCACTACCAGAACCTGTCTGGCCTGCCCTGCTCTCCTATTTCCCCCCTTACTGGAGCAGACACTCCTCCGGCTTTCAGAGGACATGCCTTGCTGCAGCAGTGCTACTCCTGCACTAACACTCCCCTCATCTGCCAACTTAGCAAACTTATTGGGGTGTGCCAGATCAGGACTAGCCTCCCTGGTGCTCTTCCCTCTACCCTGCCTTCTAACTGTCACCCAGCTAGCTGCTTCATTGTCCTGCAGCTCCAACCTAGCATCCCCCCCCTCATCTATCCCATTGAGCGTCTGCTCAGTGAGCAGAAGACTCCTTTCCATATTGTCTATGGATTTCAGTGTTGCCAGCTGCACATTTAGATCCAGTATCTGGGCTTCCAAATGCACAACGTGCTCACATCTTGCACAGCAGTATGCACCCTCGACCGGCTGTTCAAGGATTTCATACATGCGGCAAGACGTGCACTGGATGGCATTGGCAATAGTGGAGCACATCCTAATGGGGATTGCACCAGACAATAAGATAAGCAAAAATAAATTAAAAAAAAAAAAAAAAAAGTATTAATATAACAGCAATTCAGTAAGACCTCCCTTGGAAACTCCCTGAATCTAAAGTCACTGAATTTCAAGTCACACACTTACCACAGTTCACACTTACGCTCAGGTCACACTCGGCTCATTCACACTCGCTCAGGAAGAAGATTTAAAAGAGTTTTTTTTTTTTTTTTTCCCCTTTAAGGCTAAGTGCACACGTACCGGAACTCTCGCGGAAATTACCGCGAGAATTCCGGAATTCCAGTCCGCGGGAAAATCGCATTTTAAATTCCCGTGATTTTCCCGCGGAAAAACTAGCATTTTGCAAGCGTAATTAGCTTGCAAAATGCTAGCGTTCTCCAAGCGATCTGGAGCATCGCTTGGAGAACTGATTGACAGGTTGGTCACACTCGTCAAACATAGTGTTTGACGAGTGTGACCAACTTTTTACTACTGAGGCCGCCTATGCAGCATCAGTAGTAAAAGATAGAATGTAAAAAAAAATACTGTTATTCTTACCCTCCGACGTCGCGCGCAGCCGTTCCCAGTAGTCCTTTGCGAAAATGCCCGCGATGACGTCAGTTCTCGCGGGATCGCGACGTCTCGCGGTAATTCGCGATGACGTCGCGCGAATTACCGCGAGACTTCGCGATCCCGCGAGATCGGACGCCATCGCGGGCATTTTCGCAAAGGACTACTGGGAACGGGAGCGTGGAGAGAGGCGGGAAGACTGCCGGGACGTCGGAGGGTGAGAATAACAATATTTTTTTATTTTAAATTCTATTTTTTACAGGGATATGGTACCCAAAGCCCGGAGGACAGTCTCCTCTCCTCCGGGCCGTGGGTACCATCCGCAATTGTTCTGCTTACTTTCCGCATGGTGTGCACAGCCACATGCGGGAGGTAAGCGGAACAATGCATTCCTATGGGTGCGGGATCGCCGCGATTCCGCAAAATAATGAGCATGCTGCGGTTTTTACCGCAAAGCGATTCCGCCGCGCTAAAAACCGCAGCATTAGCACAGCATTGCGGAATCCCATAGGAATGCATGGGATGCTTATTTTTCGCGTTTTCGCGGCAAAATCGCGTGGTTAAAACTGCCGCGGAAACGCGAAAAAAACGCCACGTGTGAACTCAGCCTTACCAGCACACCACCTTGCTGCTCAATGCACTTCCAAAAGGAGTTGAGCCCCAACCAGCTGCCCCTTATAAACCCTTAATTACTGTATGAACTCCCACCCTTAATTAACCCCTTGTGAGGGGATGCTATTTCTAGCCATCATAAGTATGTATGTGCAAATGAACAAATGCCATAAAGAAAATCAGCCCCACCCCCCCGTGCGCCGCCGCGCACCGCAATTGCCAGCAGGTCCAGACCAACCCCCCCGCCACAACCGTCAACACGGCTGACGAACACACGGGGCCCCGTGGCGTCAGGCGCCAGACCGCGGGCGGAAGCGGTGAGGACGGAGGACGGGCCATCCGGCGCATGCGCAATGGAACCCAGAACCGCAGGCGCCATCTTGGAAAAGGGCAGAATTGGGGGCACGTTGTTCCAAACAATATAAAATATATTATATGATAACTGCAACTTTCAATATGAGGCGCTAACAGGGGAGAATGGTGGAATACCATAATAATCATAATATAGCAAAAAGAAACAAATATAGAAATGTAGTATATAGGGGGGTTTTAAATGGAGTTAAGAAATGACATATCTTACAGCAATATCTCACAGCAGTATATACCCCTATACCTACAGTAACACACCTATTTGAAAGGAAGGGGAACCAATAATAGGTCCTAGATCCCACATTGCAAGTCCCCGTACATATCTTTATATATAATTATTAGTAGATAAAGTGTCCAATTCGTCATGATGATGAAAAAATGATGATTCCTCCTTAATCCCCAAAGCATGGAAAAGGCGCCAATAGTAGCAACCCCAAATAGTACGAATGGAGTAATACGTAGTCACTAAAAATAAAAACAAGTATTAAAAACAAAAAAGTCACATGTCACAATACAGCCAGCGAGGGACTATAGGAAAGGGGCAAAGGATAAACATTCGTTCAGGCCATCTAGATGTACAGTTTTTAGTCTCCATATCCTTTTAGATTCAAGTTGGTCCAAACGTTTAGACAATCCCCCACCCCTGATGTCGATTTTCAACGCATCAATGCCCCATACTTTCAAAAGTGTCGAGTCACAATCATGGTGTTCCTTAAAGTGGGATAGTCCTAAGGGCAGCGACATCAACATGGCCGCGTGCAGCCTGAATCCCCAACACGTGCTCCCGTACCCGTACCTTCAGTTGACGTGTAGTCAAACCTACATAAATGAGGTCACAGGGGCATGTCGCATAATAGACAACGTATCTCGTTGTGCACGAGATACGCTGTCTAATATTAAAGGTCTTATTACCATCCGAGTTGTTAAAAGTATTACTACGAATAAAGTTGGGGCAGGCTACACAGCGGCCACATGGAACACATCCACCCATAGGGGTAAAATTATCTAAAAATGTAGGTGGCTTATGATTTAAATAGTGACTCGAAACTAAGCAGTCCTTTAAATTCTTTGCACGTCGAAAGGATAGAGATGGCCGCTCCTTGATAAATTTACTTATAATAGAATCAACCCGTAAGATAGGCCATGCCTTCTGTAAAGCCATACGTACAGCATTAGATCTAAAGTTAAGCGAAGTTGTGAATCTCACTATCTGATTTTTAGTAGAAGATCTTGATGGACCAGCCCTATATAGAAGGTCCTGGTGAGAGGCATGTTTGGCCCTATTAAATGCTTTTTTTATAGATCTGTGGCTATAGCCACGTTCCAAAAAGCGTACACGAAGTTCTTCAGCTCTACGGAAAAAATCAGCATCCGTAGAACATATACGACGGAGTCTCAAGAATTGATCAACCGGAATGGCCCTAACTGCGTGATCTGGATGTCCAGATGAAGCATGGAGCAGAGAATTGGTGGCCGTTGTCTTTCTGTATATGTCAGTCTGCAAAAAACCAGCAGGGTCCCTGATAATGGTGACATCCAAAAAATTAAATTTATTGGGATTACATTCAAAAGTAAGATGGATATTAAGGTCATTATGATTTAGAAGAGATATTAGCTGTTCAAGGTTGACGGGCGTGCCTTGCCAGACGAAGAAGACATCATCGATGTACCGCGTCATAGAATATGCCCCCATATGCTGCCGCATAGAGTATGCCCCATATGCTGCCCCATAGACTATGCCCCCATATGCTGCCCCATAGAATATGCCCCATATGCTGCCCCATAGACTATGCCCCCATATGCTGCTCCATAGACTATGCCCCCATATGCTGCTCCATAGACTATGCCCCCATATGCTGCCCCATAGAATATGCCCCCATATGCTGCTCCATAGAATATGCCCCCATATGCTGCTGCTGCAAAAAAAGCCATACTCACCTCTCCTGGGTCCATCACCGCTGTCTGCCACTTCTTGTGTCAGTGACTGTTCAGCCAGCAGAGGGGCGGCGCGCACTAACACGTCACCGCGCCCCCTGCTGCCTAAACGTCACTGACACAGGACGCAGCAGAGACAGCGGTGAGCAGCAATGGACCAGGGGACAGGTGAATATCGCTATACTCACCCATCCTGCCGTGGTCTTTGCAACCACGCTCCTCCATTGTCTCCCTTCTTGTCTTCAGCGGTCACGTGGTGCCGCTCATTACACTCATGAATGTGCGCATATTCATGAGTGGTAATGAGCGATACCACGTGACCACTGAAGACAGGAAGGAGGACAGTGGAGAAGCAAGAGAGGCTGCAGAGACCGCGGCAGGACAGGTAAGTATGATCTCTCACACCCCCGCTCCCCCTGCCCCGCCGACCCCCAGGTGTATGACCCATGTATAAGCCGAGAGGGGGACTTTCAGCCCAAAAAATGGGCTGAAAATCTCGGCTTATACACGAGTATATACGGTAGTTGAGATGAGCTCATTTTATAAATTATAAAAATGTGCATTCTCCGGAATATTTATTTTTTTGGTAATTTGCAGTGGCCGCCATTTTGCTGAATCAGGCCAGGCAAACTGTTAAAAAAAATAATACTCTCCAGTTCCGCCACCCCTGAATCTCACTGTCCGGTCTTCCACGTCTCTTATTTTCTCTTTTCCCTGCCATGTGCTTTCTCTTCAGCCTCTTCACTTCAGACCAGAACTTTCAGCACAACTATTCTTCTGACATTCCTGGCCTGCATGCCATGATGTTGTGACTGGAGTTGCTGAAGCGATGGCAGGTCAAGAAATGATGTTTGAGGCCTAGGTGCACTGGAAGTCTTGGTCTGGAGTGAAGAGGTCAAAGAAGAATTTTTTTTACCTCCTATATTTATTACACTTAGGTGTCTAGAGATACCGCAGATCATAATAAGGAACATTGAATTTGCAGATAATTTGCTAGAATTTCCTTGTAAAATCCATGTGATTTGCTGAATTTGAATATTGGCAAATCCGCTCATCTCCAGTAACTAGTAGAGAAGGATAAAGCAAATAATTTTTTTTTGGTACCACATAGCTAAGGAGGATCACTCGGCTCTTCTGTCATGTTCTTTTCAACTAATTCTTGATTTCCATAAAATAAGAATTTTAGTTCATAATTGCTTAAAAAATCTGTGACCTCCTGATGGCAGTGATTGAGTTGAGCGAATACGGTATGTTCGGATTTGGTCACCAAATCTGAATTTGACATATTTGTGCCATATTCGAACCCTATCCTTGCCAAAGGTATGTTTGATGATTTTCCGAACATATTCAGTAATTTCTAGTCTCACTGACTCTTAACGACGTTCGGCTATGTTCAACGAATATTTCAAAAGCAGTATTCAATGCTGATCGTATTCGGAACCGAATCCGATCAAATTTGTTCAACTCTAGTCAGAGACATAACTTGAAGCCTGTGTTCCCTAATGGAAAATCTTCAACAGTGCCCCCACCTAACACAAGTATTTATTACCTGTATTAATCTTCTTTTCTGCCCCCTAAACTCCAAGACCTGGGTGCAATTGCAACCCCTGTTGCCACTACGGTTATATTCCCTGGCCCTTGTTAATGGGACAGAGGTTTTTCCCCAGGTCAAAGAGACACATTAATTCACACCCTGACTCTCTTCCATTAATACTGACATTGTGATACTGTACACACCATATTGACAAGGGGAGTGGGAACGTCCAGTTGTTATTTAATTCATACATTTCCAGAAGGAAATAACAAAAGAGGAAAACTATGAAGATGTGCAGCAGAAATGGTATTTGGCTAGAAATACAAGTATTTACTTACTCATATAGACGAGGTGGGAGATCTTCTTAGGATACAGATTTTACTGCTTTATAGAAAGATAGGATAAAGGCACTTCTCCCACTGTGAGAAGAATAAGGAGTATGGATTTTCTTAAGTATTTTGTTCCTGTTTGTTCAGTGTCCTCATAGTGATTTGTAAGAACTGAAAAGTGTAATGTGTTTGACCAACATCTTCTTTCCGATGTGAGTCATCTGTCCTTGTCTGATGCCCTGTCCTATTTATTAGATTTCTTTCACAGCTGCGAAAATGTGATAGCTGCATGAAAAAGACAGCCAGACACAGGATACATAGAGATCTGTGGCAAAAACATTATGATTTTATAGGGAATCGCATGTGACTCTGCTGCTGATCCAGTTTCCGGTACTTCTAAGGTGAAAATGAATAATAGAAACCTTATTTTATAACTTTTTATCTTGTAAGTCAAGAAAAATTGAATACAGTAGAATCAATTTTCATTTTACTTTATTTGAAATTAGCTCAGTGCCAGTAATGGACCCCCTGGCTTGTATCCTTCATGACCGATGAAATCCATGTATTTTATTGGCTGTGTCCCTGCCTTTGATGCGGGATCACATTTTATTGGCTGTGTCCCTGCCTTTGATGCGTGATCACATTTTATTGGCTGTGTCCCTGCCTTTGATGTGGGATCACATACTGAGCCCGCATCATTTCCTGCAATTAATGGCTGTGGGCAGATCTTTCTCAGGCTTAGAGCAGGAAGATAAGACTCTGCCTACAGTCCCGCCTCGGAGCACAGGCATATCATTAACTGAAAACTTCTAACAATGATAACACAAGAACCGCAGGATGGATTTTATAAACCCAGCTATCAATTTTAATCAATTTAACAAAGCCAGCCTGACAGTGTTTCTAGGTTACTTAGCAAAATCCAGGTGACAGGTCCGCTTTAAAAACATCCATGGAATCATTATGTCATTCAAGCATATGGTTTATTTAGTGAATGATACATTTGGGTAGAGCTCACTTAACAATTACTGGGGTAGATGTCTCCAGAAACAAGCTGGGCACAATATATTGGGCACCAGAATGGCATATTTGCAGTTTTTTCTCTAAAACATCCGCCGCATGCTTGTTTCTGGATATCATCAATGGAGTGAATATCGTCACTACCCCCATAGATGAATTCCCAGAGAGGTGTCAGTTCCAAAATGGGGTCACCTCAGGCAGGATTCTGCTGTTCTGGCACTTAGCGGCTCTGCAAATGAAGCCCGCAAACTATTGTAGGAAAATCTGTGCTCCATTAGTCAGATAGCGCTCCTTCCTTCAGTCCTGCTGTATGCTGTCTGTAGAGGTTCTGCAAAAGTCTGTAAAAGTAAAACAATGCAAATTTTTTAATGAAAGTAAATTGCGAAAAATATTTTTAGTACAAAAAAAATGTTACCAAAGGTATACAACCCCTTAATGGGGGCAGGAGAAGATTTGGAATTCAGTCTCCATTTTTTTAAAGAAGAAAGCCACTGATGAAACTGATGATGAAAATTAACACTGACCAAATATTCATGAAAATATAATTCAAAACACTGATGAAAATGTTTGCCCATGAGAAAAATCATTGAGGTAAGAATGAACCCTAAGGATATGATTACATCACAGAATCAAAGAATTCTGTGCCAAAATCCATGTGAATTCCACATCTGCAATGTCTTCTAGTGTTATTTTATTCATGTGCTTGGAAATGAAGTAACAATTCACTGCTTTATGCTGATTTTGTGAAGAAATAGCATCAGGTAGCCTTAAAAATTGGGCAAATGGGTGTGAAGCAAAGGCATGACACACTACAATTTCAAGGCAAAAATTCAAAGGGCCAGCTGAAATTTCTGCCAAGGATTCCATGATGGAATTTTAGAGAAATCTGGTATATGGACAAACCCAAAGGATTTTTACTCTTTTTCTTTTTTACCTGTGAATAGTCATAATAATGAATTCATAACATCATTAATTATGGAACAGGAAAACAAATGCGAGTTTGTTCAGAAAAATTGTATTATATAGAAAAAGCAACATCATAAAACAACTAGCTGCAGAATCTTTCCAGGACTAATGCAGGATACACAGGCTGCCCTCGTTTTGGTTAGCAGTGCACTGAGCAGCGGTAAAGGCCTTCTGGAGATAAAAGTAACATTACATTTTGAGTATTGGAATTACATTTTGCATGTTTTGCGTTATTCTTCTGATCTATGGTGAAAATGGAAACTAGGCAGAAGTGAATAAAGGGAATTGTTCTGGCCGGTTTCTCATACAACTGGCAAAGGTAAAGTGAGCAGCTGAAGATTACTTGGAAATGCCTTCCCTATGAGTGGTGCTTGTCCTTGGTTACACTGATGGCTGCTGCTTTTAACTTTATTTAATTGATGTCACAGTGATGAAAGAAATGAAAGGTAAAAAGTCCACCAGGAAACAAAAAGCATTTTAATTAAATACTGTTGTATAAAATAGTAGATCTTTTCAATACACCGTGTATTTATATCTGCTGATAAGCAATAAAGAATCTGTGGAAAAAACAATTCAAATAGGGTCTTATCCGGGAAAAAACTGATATACCCATTGCTTGAGTTTTATAGGTAATTGACAGCTGCAGCAGATCCACGAGTCAGCGAGTGACCATTGGTATTTATATAAAAACATTTTCCTGTAGATATATTTCCGTGCTGCTGTAGGGAAGAGGTAGGAGAACAGTACAGCTACAGCACAGCCGGAACTTTCCTCCATGAGCATCCTGTTTCCGGGCTGAGGAATAGAGTGATGGACACGAAGTCTCTGGTGACTTTCTTCTCTCCTCACCAGAGATTTCTTGTCCATCACTCTATTTTTCCGCCCGGAAACAGGACGCTCGTGGAGCGAAGATCCGGCTGTGCTGTAGCTGTGCTGCTCTCATGCCTCTTCCCTACAGCAGCGAAAATATATCCATAGGAATCCTTTTTTGATACATCTGCTCATAAGGACATATTTTGAGTCTCTACATCAATAACAAGTAGCTAATTAATCTTGAATATGTGTTACCGTAATTTCAGTAGGAGCTGATCTGAACCGTGCACTTTGAACAGGTAGTAGCGTAAGAGGCAGCCAGGATGGCAGTCGTAGCCGAGGACACTTCCATAACAGCTGATGGGCTCTCACTCACGCAGATTCACGCAGATTCTAGGGGGTGAACAAGTGGGGTTTCTGTGGCCAGAGACCTGTGTGAGCAAACTTGGCACTGTGATGGAGGAGGAAGAAGCAGTAGATGTGGCTGATGGGATGGCCGGTGGTTGGCGAGGCTTGCTAGTCTGCATTTTAGTGCAGTGAGATTCCCAGACTAAGGCATGTTGCCCATTCGTGTATACAGTTGTCAAATTATTGCAATTTTTGCCTCAACTGAGCTTTTTTTTGCAAATTTGGCAGATAATGTGAGTTGGATGATCCATTGCTTTCTCAAAAAAGGCACAGGATAGGCAACTATTAGGCCTATTTAGGCCTAATGATTATAAGAGGAAATGGGGCCTCCTGATTCCTTTCTGCAACACAGGTTTATCCCAAACAATTTGGATTAGGAAATAGGGCCTCCTGGCTGAACCCCAATTTTAAGCCTAAGGATTTTTCAGAGCAAGTGGGACCTTCTAATTCCTCACTGAAACTCAGTTTTATCACAAACAATTTGGATTATCAAATAGGGCCTTCTGGCTGAACTCCAATATTAGGCTTAACAATTTTAATGAGCAAATGGGGCCTCCTGATTCCTCACTGCAACACAGTTTTAGAATAAACAATTTGGATTAGCTAAATAGGGCCTCATGGCTGAACCCCAATATTAGGACTAATGATTTTTAAGAACAAATGGGGCCACCTGATCCCTTTCTGTAACACAGTTTTATCCCAAACAATTTGGATTAGCAAATAGGACCTCATGGCTGAACACCTATATTAAGCCTAACATAAAATGGCACCTTTTTTTAACAAATTGTGGAATTTTTTTACCACATAAATAAAAAAGAACATATACATATTTGGTGTCTGTGACCTTGTAATAACGTGGAGACTCATAATAGCTGGTCAATTTTAGTATTTAGTGAACATGGTAAAAAACTGTGGAATTGCACTTTTTTTTTTTGCTATTTCACCACACTGGAATTTTTGTCCCATTTTCCAGTACACGATATGTTAAAACCAATGGTGTCGTTCAAAAGTAAGACTTGTGCCGCAAGAAAACAAGCCCTTACATGGCCATATTGACCAAAAAATAAAAAAGTTATGACTCTGGGAAGAAGGGAGCAAAAAACGTAAATTCAAAAACTGAAATACCCCTGGTCGTTAAGGGGTTAAGAGACAATTAGTGGGGAAGAATAGGCACATAACCATGCTGGATTACCCAAATCTTTGCAATGGTGAACTTAAGTAAAATATGTCATAAAATGGAGGGATAAATACCCATTACAGCATTGTGATTTGATGTGCACATGTTTTCCAGTAAGTCTCTTATCATAGAAGATTGGATAATGGCAGATTTATTGAAGCTTTAATAAACACTTCTTGAAGTTGAGCTCTAACGCCGTAATAACAATTTACAGCGAAGGAACTTTTGCATATTTTCTTATGATTTTGACCCTCTTATTTATAGTCATGCACCCCGTTGTAAGCTTCATTAATGGACTGGAGTCTGTATTAAAGGTTATGCTTTTTTTTTAAAATTTGTGTCTATTTTTTGTAATCATTTCTGTGGCATAAATTACTGAAGGGTAACAAGCGTGTAAATGGATGACTTGTATTTCATTTTCTAGGTGAAAATCAATTTTAGACAGCCAGTTTCTATTAAAAAGAAAACCATTTGACATTTAAATGTCATCTTGAAGTTAACAATGTGTTTGTGCTGATATTACAAAGTAACATTTTTACACAGAATTGCTTGTAGTATTGGAGAAACATTGCATTTCTACCCTTATGGTCTTTTTTATATATTTACCTGTGCCAATTTCCAGATAATTTCAGACCGTCTCATTTCTGCTCCATAGAATGGCACACAAATCTTATGCCAAGCACATATAACAACGATTAGTAATAAGAATTAAACAGTAACTAAACTTATGATAAAGCTGTTAAAACTTTTCAAATTACTATATTTGGGGATTTGTATTGATACTTGTTAAATAATGTATTTTTATTTAAGCCATCCGTTACACCGTGATTGCCTCAGCAGGTGAACAGAAAAAGCACAATTCCAAAAAACTATTATAAAAATAATTTTTATTAATCCAAAAATTAAAAACATCTAATGAATAAACAAGGCAACTTCCATTGTGGGACACAAAAATCTCACCTAGCTCTCTTGCATGTGTGGAATGAATGCCGCATCCCTCACCCCGACGCGCTTTTCGTCCTTTTCTTCAGGGGGCGTGACACGGCATTCATTCAAGTAGTTTTTGACAAATTGTGGGGTATTGGTGTACTCAGGATAAATTGCACAACAATTTTTGGAGTCCATTTTGCCCTGTTACCCTCATGAAAATAAAAAGTTTGGGGCTAAAATAACATTTTTTGTGGGAAAATTTGATTTTGTTATTTTTACGGTTCTACATTATAAACTTCTGTGAAGTACCTGGGGGATCAAGGTGCTCAGCACATGTCTAGATACATTCCTTGAGGGGTCTAGTTTCCAAAATAGGGTCCACTGTTTCAGCACATCAGTAGCTCTCCAAACGCGACATGACAAACGCTGACCATTCCATGAAAGTCTGCATTCCAAAATGACATTCCTTCCTTTATGAGGCCTGCCGTGCACCCAAGCAGTAGTTTTCTCCCACATATAGGGTATCAGCATACTAATGAGAAATTGAACAACAAATTTGGCTGTCCATTTTCCCCTGTTACCCATGTGATT
Organism: Dendrobates tinctorius; assembly: GCF_039654945.1. Lineage (NCBI taxonomy): Eukaryota > Metazoa > Chordata > Amphibia > Anura > Dendrobatidae > Dendrobates > Dendrobates tinctorius. Next base: position 6,357,166 of record NW_027361750.1, read on the forward strand.
TTTTTATTTTCACAGCTCAAACTTCTGTGAAGCACCTGGTGGTTCAAGGTACTCACTATAAATCTAGATAAGTTCCTTGAGGGGTCTAGCTTCAAATATGGGGTCATTTGTGGTGAATTTCCACTGTTTAGGCACATCAGGGGCTCTCCAAAGGCGACATGGTGTTCCCTATTATAGAAAATTTGGCATTCAAAAAGTCAGATTTTGCTCCTTCCCTACGAAGCCCTGCTTTGAGTCCACGCAGTAGTTTTCACCCACAAATGGGGTATCAGTGTACTCAGGAGAAATTACACCAAACAATGTATGGTACAAATTCTCCTGCTACCCTTATGAAAATGGAAAATTTGGGGCTAAAAAACATTTTTGTTGGATTTTTTTCATTTTCACGGCTCAACGTAATAAATTTCTGTGAAGCACCTGGGGTTCAATGTGCTCACCATACATCTAGATAACTTTCCTGAAGGGTCTAGTTAGCAAAATTGTCATTTGTGGGCTGTTTACACTGTTTAGGCACTTCAGGGGATCCGCTAATTATTCCAGCAAATTTTATATTCAGAAAGTCAAATGGCGCTCCTTGGCTTTCGCCCCCTGCCATGCGCTCAAACATATATGGGGTATCAGTCCATTTTTTCCTGTTACCCTTGAGAAAATAAAAAAAATTGGGTCAAAATTAAAATTTTTGTGAAAATAGTTAAATATTCATTTTTTCCTTCCACATTCCAAAAATTTCTGTGAAGCACATGAAGGATTAATAAACTTGTTGAATGTGGTTTGGAGGACCTTGAGGGATGCTGTTCTTAGAATAGTGTCAATTTGGGGTATTTTCTGATATATATTGATATATCTACAGATGTATTGTCCCTAAAAAAATGGTTTTGTAAATTTTGTTGAAAAAATAAGAAATTGCTGATCAACTTTTAACCCTTTTAACTCCCTAATAATAAAAAATCATATTTAAAAAAATGTGCTGATGTAAAGTAGACATGTGGGAAATGTTATTTTTCAGCTATGAAATAACTCTCTGATTTATGGGCATAAAAATGTAAACTTATAAAATTGCTAAATTTTCACCATTTTTGCCAAATTTCCATTTGTTTCACAAGTAAACGCAAGTCATATTGAAGAAATGTTTCCACTATCATAAAGTACAATATGTCTCTATAAAACATTCTTAGAATCAGTGGGATGTGTTGAAGTATTCCAAAGTTATTACCTCAGTGACACTGGTCAGAATTGTAAAATTTGGCCTGGCCATGAATGTGAAAACAGGATTGGGGGTAAAGGGATTAAATAATGTTGATCACTTGAGAAATTTAGGCTGTGCTCAGTTATAAAAGTTAGATCTAGTTTTCATACCATTTAACCATTTGATTCTTATCACTCATAAGTAGAGTTGAGCGATACCGTCCGATACTTCAAAGTATCGGATCGGAATGGATCGGCCGATCTTAAAAAAAAGTATCGGTATCGCCGATTCCGATACCGGAAGTCCCATTCAAGTCTATGGGACTTCCGGTATCGGAATAAGAAAAATCCTGTTTTTGCCTTGTACAGCCTCTCTGGGGTCTGTACGGGCCTTTCGGGGGGCTGTGCCGGCCTGCCAGGGGGTCTGTGCAGGCTCCGGTGGTCTGTGCCGGCCTGCCGGGGGGCTGTGCCGGCCTGCCGGTGGGCTGTGCAGGCTTCAGTGGGCTGTGCTGGCCTGCCGGGGGGCTGTGCAGGCTCCGGGGGGCTGTGCCGGCCTGCAGGGGGGCTGTGCCGGCCTGCCGGGGGGCTGTGCCGGCCTGCCGGTGGTCTGTGCAGGCTTCGGGGGTCTGTGCAGGCATCGTCCGATGGGACTACAAGTCCCATCGGGCGATGCCTGCTACCATGACAGTGATTGACACATTAGCCAATGATGGGACAGTAGTAGTCCCATCATCCGGCTAATGTGTTGAATGTAAAAAAAAAAAAAAAAAAAATTACATGCTACATACATGCTACATACATACAACATGCATACTACATACATGCTACATTCATACTACATACTACATACATGCTACATTCATACTACATGTATACTACATGCAACATACATACTACATATATACTACATGCATGCAACATGCATACTACATATATACTACATGCAACATACATACTACATATATACTACATGCATGCAACATGCATACTACATATATACTACATGCAACATACATACTACATATATACTACATGCATGCAACATGCATACTACATATATACTACATGCTACATACATACTACATATATGCTACATATATACTACATGCATGCTACATACATACTGCATGCTACATACATACTACATGCTACATACATACTACATATATGCTACATACATACTACATATATACTACATGCATGCTACATACATACTGCATGCTACATACATACTACATGCTACATACATACCACATATATACTACATACATACTACATGCATGCTACATGCTACATACATACCACATACATACTACATACATACTACATGCTACATGCTACATAAATACTACATATATACTACATGCATGCTACATACATACTGCATGCTACATACATACTACATACATACTACATGCTACATACATACCACATATATAGTACATACATACTACATACAATACATTCATACAATACATACATAGACATACAGTACATATAACATAGAGTAACATACTTACCAATACTTGTCACATTGTTCCCCGAAGCCATTGTCTTTTACGGAATAAATATTAACATAACAAACCACAAAAATAATCACCCACGATCCGAAGCAGTCCACGAGTGTGTCCCACGACGATCTTGGGTAGAGAACTGCAGCATCAGCTGATGCTGCCGTTCTCTACGGGCTGCAGGAATCCAATGACGGAAGGTAGGTATCCTTCCGCACTGTATTCCTCCGCCACTTAAAAAAAAAAAGTCCCTAGTCTCACTTTATGCCATTGCAGCAATGGCATAAAGTGAGACTAGGGACTTTTTTTTTGTCATATGTATGGACTTTTTTTTTGTCATATGTATAGACTGTATGTCTATGTATGTATTGTATGAATGTATTGTATGTAGTATGTATGTAGTATATATGTGGTATGTATGTAGCATGTAGTATGTATGTAGTATGTATGTAGCATGCATGTAGCATGCAGTATGTATGTAGCATGCATGTAGTATATATGTAGTATGTATGTAGCATGTAGCATGTAGTATGTATGTGGTATGTATGTAGCATGTAGTATGTATGTAGCATGCATGTAGTATGTATGTAGTATGTATGTAGTATATATGTAGTATGTATGTAGCATGTAGTATGTATGTAGCATGCATGTAGTATATATGTGTTATGTATGTAGCATGTATGTAGTATGTATGTAGTATGTATGTGGTATGTATGTAGCATGCATGTAGTATGTATGTAGTATATATGTGGTATGTATGTAGTATGTATGTAGTATGTATGTAGCATGCATGTAGTATGTATGTAGTATGTATGTAGTATATATGTAGTATGTATGTAGCATGTAGTATGTATGTAGCATGCATGTAGTATATATGTAGTATGTATGTAGCATGCAGCATGTAGTATGTATGTGGTATGTATGTAGCATGTAGTATGTATGTAGCATGCATGTAGTATGTATGTAGTATGTATGTAGTATATATGTAGTATGTATGTAGCATGTAGTATGTATGTAGCATGCATGTAGTATATATGTAGTATGTATGTAGCATGTAGTATGTATGTAGCATGCATGTAGTATGTATGTAGTATGTATGTAGTATGTATGTGGTATGTATGTAGCATGTAGTATGTATGTAGCATGCATGTAGTATATATGTGTTATGTATGTAGCATGTATGTAGTATGTATGTAGTATGTATGTGGTATGTATGTAGCATGCATGTAGTATGTATATAGTATATATGTGGTATGTATGTAGTATGTATGTAGTATGTATGTAGCATGCAGTATGTATGTAGCATGTATGTAGCATGTATGTAGTATGTATGTAGTATATATGTAGTATGTATGTAGCATGCATGTAGTATATATGTAGTATGTATGTAGCATGTAGTATGTATGTAGCATGCATGTAGTATATATGTAGTATGTATGTAGCATGCATGTAGTATGTATGTAGTATATATGTGGTATGTATGTAGTATGTATGTGGTATGTATGTAGCATGTAGTATGTATGTAGCATGCATGTAGTATATATGTAGTATGTAGCATGTAGTATGTATGTAGCATGCATGTAGCATGCATGTAGTATGTATGTAGTATGTATGTAGTATTTTTTTTTTTTTTTTTAACATTTAACACATTAGCCGGATGATGGGACTACTACTGTCCCATCATTGGCTAATGTGTCAATCACTGTCATGGTAGCAGGCATCGCCAGATGGGACTTATAGTCCCATCGGACGATGCTTGCACAGACCCCCGGACATCAGCACAGCCCCCCGGCAGGCCGGCACAGCCCCCCGGCAGGCCGGTACAGACCCCCACAGGGTGCACAGACCACCGGCAGGCCGGCACAGCCCCCTGGCAGGCCGGTACAGACCCCGGGCAGTCCACACAGCCCCCCGGCAGGCCGGCAGAGACCCCCGGAAGGCCCGAAATGACGGCGCATCATGATGCGCACACACCGCGCGTCATGATGACGTCATTTCGGCTATCAATCAACTTTGAACTTCAACTTCCGATTCCGATGCTGACTTCTGATATTGAAAAAATATCGGAAGTCGGTATCGGAATTCCGATACAGCAAGTATCGGCTGATACCCGATACTTGCGGTATCGGAATGCTCAACACTACTCATAAGTTTTCTTCTGTGAATACCTGTCACCTATCAAATTCTTGTATAAATTTATTTTCCATTGGTTATATTTTGTGATGAGCTTCCCTGCCAGAAAATTCTCAGTCTCATGTGCTGATGGCATGCTCTACATGGAAAGGAAAAAATATCTATTTAGTTTGTCTCTTGATTACCAAATGTGGCGCCCCTGAGGGTTCAGTCGCCACAGAGGTACTGCACCTCCTCCTGAGGTGTAGTATCCCACTCTCCAGGTAAGATGGTAACACCTGACCAGCCTCCAACACCTGTATCCCACACAACGTAGTAGTGTAGTAAAGCACCTTTGGTGGCTCCCTGCTTGGAACACAAAGAGTGCTGGGAGGTGGGTGGAGCTTAGACTGCATAAGAGAGCTGGAGAATATTAGGACTAGGTCAGTCTGTGAGAGAAGATCCCCTGAGTGGGATGGAGTGAAGGAGGTGCTGCAGCAGACTTCAGTGACCTGAAGCTGCTGGCACGGGAAAGAGAAATAGAAAGCCTGATTCTCCAGAAGGAAGAAAGATTAGTGCGGAACGTAAGGAAAAGAAGAGAACTAAGGACTACGGTCGGAGCTGAGCCCTTCCTCAAGTTCTAAGCGCATGGCCGGGGTCCGGTCCCCGAAGTTGTGTGGATACTGATGGTCCTGCAGCAGACACCGGAGGAATAGATGTTGTCACCACTTTATTCCCACCAAAGACTTGGGGGCACAACAGCAACGTGAGTGAGTCGGGACATGATAGCAAGGAGTCCCCGAAGCAGGCTACAGCTGTCTGCCGTACAAGTAGAGTTCGAAGAAACATCTGAAAGGAGGAACTTGGGTTTAACAAACAACCATAAGTACTTCAGTAAAAGCGCTAGTGAGGAGAAGTTCAGAAGAGGCACACGAAAGGGAGAGCTGGAGAGGTTAATTCCATCTGCCTGGGAGTTGGCTGAGCCCCTCATCTGGAGACCGCAGCATTGAAGCAGGCACCTGTCTGTGCTAAGAACGTGAGTAAAAGAACTAGAACTGCATTCATCTGTCTCCTTGCCTTCTTCCTGCGCCAACCCACTCAGCACTGCTACATCTCTGTGCCTAACACTGCACCATCTGCTTCTCCTCACTATCTCCTTATTTGCCAACCTCATCTACTCTGCCCTGAGACTACAGCCCTACCTGTGGAGGGCTACAACATCATTGCTGCACCACACCATCTGTCCCAGAGAAGCGACCCTGCAGCACTGGTGAAACTGACCAGAAACCACAGGTGGCATCACGAATGATCTCAATAACTTTATCCCCATTACTCTACACCTTTTACATTGACTGCCAGAGGCCACGGACCGGGTCACTGCCGCTGTGACATCTCCCATTGTAATCAACGGGCCCGACACTGAGTACCCCACGGTCTCTGGGGGCAAGTCACAAACAATGCAACATGTAAAAAAATAATGCATGTGCTACTGAATGTAGAAGTAAATTTTAAATTAAATTAATTCATTTTTAAATTAAAAGTGTATATATTAACCCCTTCATGACCAGAGCTTTTTTCGGTTTTGCATTTTCATTTTTCGCTCCCCTTTTTTCTAGAGCCATAACTTTTTTATTTTTCCATCAATATGGCCATATGAGGGCTTATTTTTTGCAGGACGAGTTGTACTTTTGAATGACACCATTGGTTTTAGCATGTCATGCACTCAAAAACGGGAAAAAAATTCCAAGTACGGAATATAAAAAAGTGCAATCCGACACTTGTTTTTTGTTTCGCTTTTTTACTATGTTCACTAAATGCTAAAACTGTCCTGCCATTATGATTCTCCAGGTCATTATGAGTTCATAGGCACCAAACATGTCTAGGTTCTTTTTTATCTAAGTGATGAAAAAAAACTTCAAAGTTTGCAAAAAAAAAAAAAATTGCTCAATTTACTGATATCTGTAGCATCTCCATTTTTCGTGATCTCGGGTTGGGTGAGACATTTTTTGAGCGCCAAGCTGACGTTTTTAATGATACCACTCTTGTGCAGATAAGTTCTTTTGATCACCCATTATTGCATTTTAGTGCAATGTCGTGGCGACCAAAAAAATCGTAATTCTGGTGTTTTGATTTTTTTTCTCGCTGCGCCGTATCCTTTTTTATTATTGACAGATTGGGCGATTCTGAACGCGGCGATATCAAATATGTGTATGCTTGAATCTTTTTTTATTGTTTTATCTTGAATGGGGCGAAAGTGGGGTGATATGAACTTTTATGTTTTTTTATTTTTTTAATATTTTTAAAAACATTTTTGGCATGCTTCAATAGTTGCCATAGGAGGCTAGAAGCTGCCATAGCGCGATCGGCTCTGCTACATAGAGGCGATGCTCAGATCGCCTCTATGTAGCAGAATTACTGCATTGCTATGAGCGCCAACCACAGGGTGCCACTCATAGCAATCCGGCATCAATAACAATAGAGGTCTCAAGGAGATCTCTGGTTGTTATGCTGGTGACCCGATGGAGGTCAGCGGTGCGCGTATTTCATCTAACTAGTTAATAGGCGTGGATGGATCGCGATTCCACCCGCGCCTATTGTGGGCACATGTCAGCTGTTCAAAACAGTTGACATGTCCCAGCTTTGATGCGGGCTCACTGCGAGTTTCACGCCATTTTTATATGTGCACCAAAAAACATACAAAAACAAAACCAAAATGGATTTTGCTGGGAAACATGTTAAGGTACATCCTTTCCAGGTTAATGACTTGTATATAAGGCAAAATAATTAACCCCACACCGATATGTTCCTCCACCACTTTTGCTATGTTCGCATGCAGCGTTTTTGATGCGTTTTTCAACTTTAACATTGCTTTCAACCAATACTAATGCATTGACTGGGAAATGTCATTGTAACATTTAACAACCCTAGCTGGCCATGTGGTGTGTGACACATAAGGAGACACATTTTGTTTCATTTCTGAAGGAGGGACTCTTAAAATCACAAAGCCTATCTTTAGAGGGGCATCAGGAGGCATTAATATTCTTAAATTGCCATTATTAAACAGTGCGTCTCCAATGCTGTTATTGCCTATGCAGTGATTGCCTGGGCTGCCAAGAATTACAACGCATCCCAATACCCCTTTCACGAGAGGGCCTGCCCTGCTATCAAGTCATATGCACCCCAATATGCCTTTGAACCCAGATACTGGAAGGCCACATGAAAACCCACTTCACAGTCTTCAGTTGGTTCTGCCATACAGTTTCCTTATGCATTGAATGCAAGGGCCACCTTGACCCAAATTTGCACGCACCTCAATCCCCCTTGGAAGAAACATGGAGGAGGGCCTCCTAAAAAAAGTCCCACTACAAAGGAGCGGGTCTCCTAGACTCGTAATGCTCGTACACTAAGTGTATGGGCTGACAAACTTTTTCCCATGGGGGGTACATTTTTAAAAAATATTTTATGGGGATCATAGACACCCTTTCCAAAAACTGGACTGGCTGTAGCAGCACGGAACACGTTAACCCTGGTGATCTAGTGGCGGTGGATGATGAGATGTTCAGGAAGGCCTCATTAAAAACTATGCCCAATTTAAAGGAGCGGGTTGATGAGACATTCAGGAAGGCCTCATTAAAAACTAGGCCCAATTTAAAGGAGCGGGTCTCCTAGACTCGTAATGCCCATACACTAAGTGCATGGGCTGACAAACATTTCCCCTGGGGGAGTAAAATTGTTAAAAATATTCTATAGGCATCATAGATACCCTTGCCACCCTTTTTATATTGGAGAGGTATACACTAGGTTATAAGATGATGTTCCACAGATAGGAAAAATGAAAAATATAAGAATAAATGGGAAGAATATACGTACATCTTATTTTTATGCGATCTCCCCCTGAGGGAGTAACATTTGTTTTGGTTTCACATTATTAACGAGCATCGTAAAAACACCCTTGCCAAAAATTGGACTGCCTGTAGCAGCACAGAACACGTTAACCCTTGTGATCTAGTGGTGGAGAATGAGACATTGATGAAGGCCTCATTAAAAACTAGGCCCAATGTAAAGGATCGGGTCTCCTAGACTTGTAATGCCCATACACGCAGTGCCTGGGCTGACAACATTTCCCCATGGGGAATACAAGTTTTTAAAATATACTATGGGCATCATAGACACCTTTTCCAAATATTGGACTGCCTGTAGCAGCACAGAACACGTTAACCCTGGTGATCTAGTGGCGGAGAATGAGGAGACATTAATGAAGGCCTCATTAAAACTAGGCCCAATGTAAAGGATCGGGTCTCCTAGACTTGTAATGCCCATACACGCAGTGCCTGGGCTGACAAACATTTCCCCATGGGGGGTACATTTTTTAAAATATACTATGGGCATCATAGACACCCTTACCAAAAATTGGACTGCCTGTAGCAGCACAGAACACGTTCACCCTGGTGATCTATTGGAGGAGAATGAGGAGACATAAAGATAAATCATAAAGAAATCAAACATATAAATAAAAAATGTGAATCCACCAATGAAAGAAAATAATAAAAGGGAGGGGTGAACACAGGTTCATAGATATGAAGCTAGAAGGTGTCCAACGAGATATGTTTGTCCCTGGCAACAGCTCAGAGACAGGGATATAAATTAAAATATAATATAATAGTATTTCAATATTTTTCTACTGTAGAGGTATACACTAGGTCCTAAGAGGATGATCCAGAGATAGTAAAACTGGAAAATATAAGAATAAATGGGAAGAATATACGTACATCTTATTTTTATGCGATCTCCCCCTGAGGGAGTAACATTTGTTTTGGTTTCACATTATTAACGAGCATCGTAAAAACACCGCTGCCAAAAATTGGACTGCCTGTAGCAGCACAGAACACGTTAACCCTGGTGATCTAGTGGCGGAGAATGAGGAGACATTGATGAAGGACTCATTAAAAACTAGGCCCAATGTAAAGGATCGGGTCTCCTAGACTTGTGATGCCCATACACGCAGTGCCTGGGATGACAACATTTCCCCATGGGGAATACATTTTTTAAAAATATACTATGGGCATCATAGACACCTTTTCCAAATATTGGACTGCCTGTAGCAGCACAGAACACGTTAACCCTGGTGATCTAGTGGCGGAGAATGAGGAGACATTGATGAAGGCCTCATTAAAAACTAGGCCCAATGTAAAGGATTGGGTCTCCTAGACTTGCAATGCCCATACACGCAGTGCCTGGGCTGACAAACATTTCCCCATGGGGGGTACAATTTTTAAAATATACTATGGGCATCATAGACACCCTTGCCAAAATTTAGACTGCCTGTAGCAGCACATAACACATTAACCCTGGTGATCTATTGGAGGAGAATGAGGAGACATAAAGATAAATCATAAAGAAATCAAACATATAAATAAAAAATGTGAATCCACCTATGAAAGAAAATAATAAAAGGGAGGGGTGAACACAGGTTCATAGATATGAAGCTAGAAGGTGTCAAACGAGATATGTTTGTCCCTAGCAACAGCTCAGAGACAGGGATATAAATTAAAATATAATATAATAGTATTTCAATATTTTTCTATTGTAGAGGTATACACTAGGTCCTAAGAGGATGGTCCAGAGATAGTAAAACTGGAAAATATAAGAATAAATGGGAAGAATTTACGTACATCTCATTTTTATAACAGTTCCTCCTGTGGGAGCAACGTTTGTTTTGGTTTCAAATTAGTAACGGGCATCATAAAAATACCCTTGCACAAAAATTGAGTGACTTTTGCATCATGGAATACATTCACCCTGGTGTTCTACTGGTTGTGGATGATGAGGATGAGGATAAGGAGGAGGATAACACCAAACAGACCAAGTCAGCAATCAGATACCCATGTGTGGTTGTGAAGAGGTGCATGACAATACACCTCCACAAAAAAGGCAATGCATTTGAGGCTATGTTTCGCTGTTTTCATTCGGTGGTGTACAGAAGTCTTGCCCAATTCAGCCCTTGTTCATTTTTATAAGAGTCAGCCTGTCAGCATTGTCAGTTGACAGGCGGATGCGCTTATCTGTTATAATTCAACCAGCGGCACTAAAAACCCGCTCTGAGAGAACGCTAGCAGCAGGGCAGGCCAGTTCATGCCACGTGTCCAGCTTGGATACCCAATAATTAAAAGGCACAGAGGAATCCCGGAGGACGTTTGTAAAATCTGCAAGGTACTCTCTCAGCATCTTCCCAAACATTGCACTTCTTGTGCCAGCACCCCTTGCCTCTGTGGCGGCACGATGGGAACATCTGATAAAACTGTCTCAGAACTTTGCCATTGTTCCTCTGCCTGAGCTGAATTGTACTTCTGTCTCTCTTGCTTGGACTCCTTGGTTGTACAACAAACTCTGACATTTGCTGCCAGCGCTCTCACATGGGAATTTTTTCAGTAATTCCACTACAAAGGCCCTCTGGTACAGCAACATTTTTGTACATCTCTCTGCCTCTGGAAGATATTGAAAGTTCTCCTTGTAGCGTGACACAGAAGTGTCACCAACCAGTAATGAGTGTCACCAAAAATTTTTATAATGCGAAGGTCACGGGAAACGCAGCACAACATAAAGTCAGCCATGTGTGCTAGACTATTAATAGGCAAGACTTCCATGTCCTCACCAACAGGATGACTGACCATGCTGTCCTCCTCCTCCTCAACCTCCTCCTCCTCCCTGTCCTCAGGCCATCTCTGCAGAACAGACGGTATGACAGATGTGCTTGTAGTACCGTCTATAGCTCATGAAAGTAGCTCATGTACTTCCTCCTCCTCCTCATTGTCTACCAATAAACATTGCGATGACATGAGGCTGGACTGAGTGTAATCACCCTGTATGGTTCCTTGCTCCTTGTCCTCGTGCTCTGCCTGCAATGCATCCTCTTTAATTGTGAGCAGAGAGGTTTTCAGAATGCTGAGAAGCGGGATTGCGATGCTAATTATGGCATCATCGCTGCTCACCATCTTGGTGTAGCCCTCAAAATTCTGGAGGATGGTACATATGTCTGACATCCATGTCCACTCCTGAGGTCTTATGTGTGGAGTCTGAACTTAATATTGACGGCCTTGTTGATGCTGGCAGTCAACAGCTGCCCTCTTCTGCTCACAAATACTTTCCAACATATGCAGTGTAGAGTTCCAACGCGTGGGGACATCACACACCAGTCTGTGAACCGGAAACTGCAAACGCTGCTAAAGCATGGCAAGGGCGGCTGAAGCTGTAGCTGACTTTCTATAATGGGCAGAAAGATGGTGTACTTTCACTAGCAGATCCGGCAGCTCTGGGTAGCTTTTGAGAAAATGTTGAACCCTGAGGTTAAGCACATGGGCAAGGCAAGGTACATTTGTGAGCTCACATTGCCTCAGAGCCGCCTCCAGGTCCTGGCCATTGTCACACATGACCATTCCTGGCTGTAGGTTCAGTGGTGTCATCCAAATATCTGACTGCTCTTTCAGCGCTGCCACAACTCTTCTGCATTGTGCGGTTTGTCACCTGTGCAGATTAGCTTCAGCACAAATTGTTGCCGCTTGGCTGTGGCAGTGCCGCAGTGCTTCCAGCTTCTGACTGATGTGTTCATTTCAGAGATGGAGGCTGAAGAGCAGGAGGAGCAGGAGGTGGTGCAGGAGCTGTAGACTGTGGGGGCAACTCTGATTGATGTAGGGCCCGTAATCCTTGGCGTGGGGAGGATTTGTTCCATCCCAAGGTCCAATTGCGTCCTGGCTTCCACTATGTTAACCCTGTGTGCCGTCAGTGAGATGTACAATCCCTGCCCACAAGCACTTGTCCACGTGTCCGTGGTTATGTGTGGACTTTCCCAGTAACAGCATTGTTAAGGGCACGGGTAATGTTGTGGGACACATGCTGGTGTAATACCCATAGAGCACAATGGGAGAAATAGTGGTGACTGGGGACCGAGTACCTTGGGATGGCCGCCACCATCAGGTTGTGGGTCGCCCCTCCCAGGGCTGTGGGGTACTCGGTACCGGGCCGGTGTCAGGGGAATGTGTCACAGCAGCAGTGACCCGGTCCGTGGCCCTGGGCACCCAAGTCAATGGCGGAATGTATATGTAGTTAATAGTTCGTGACGCCACCTGTGGTGTTTGGCAAGCAAGATGTTAAGCAAACGCTGCGTGCAGATCCTCTGGGGCAGATGGTGTGTTGCAGCATAGATGGTGTAGCTCCCCACAGGTGAAGCTGTAACCCCAGGGCAGTGTAATGGCAAGAAATGAGAATAAGCGCAGGCAGTGTGAGGAATGCTGGTACCCAGCTGTAGCGGTGCTGACGGTGTTAGCGCACAAATGAATGGAAGACACCAGGACTTGCAGTTCCAAAGCTTTGCTCACAGTCCGTGGTGCACACTGGTGCCTGCCTCCGTGCCGTGTCCTCCGGGGCAGAGACTCAATCAACCTCCCGGGCAAGTCAGGATTCTCCTCTCCAACACTCCGCCAACATGTACCTTTCCTGAACGACTCCTCTATTGCACCTTAAGGTGTGAAGAGCTCCAGTACCGTGGTACTCTGAAGTTCCTCCTGTCAGATGTTCCTAACAACTCTACTCATATGGCAGACAGCTGTAGCCTCTCTCGGGGACTCCCTTCTCCGGAGTCCTGGCTCTCTATTCAGTTGCTGTTGTGCCCCAAGTCTTAGATGGGAGTAGTGAATTTACAGCCAACAACTCCACCGGTGTCTGCTACAGAACCGTAAGAGTCCATACAACCTCGGGGACCGGGCCCCGGCCTTGCGCTGAGAACCTATAAGCAGGGTTCCTCTTCCAACCCACAACTCCTCGCTGTTTTCCTACTAATTCATTCCGCACTGTTCCTTCTCTCTCTTATGGAAGCTTAGGTTGCAGTTCTACGTCTTTCTCCTTCTGTTCCTTTCCCGTGTCAGCTGGCTCAGATCACTGAGGCAGCTGCAGCACTCCTTCTTCTCTCCCTCTTCTAGCTATCTCCTTCCTCTCGGACCTGTCCTCAGACTCTCCTGACTGACTGTCCTTCTCCCGCCTGACCTCCCCTCAGACTGACCTGTAATTCTAAACCTTCCCAACCTTTTATATGGATCTCAACTCCACCCACCTCCCAACACATCCAGTGTTCCAAGCAGGGAACCACCAGAGGTGCTCTGCTACTCTCTAAGCACTGAGCCGCAATGTGGTTGTGCAGAACGACCCTGTTGTGTGGGGTGCGAGTGTTGGAGTGTGGAAAGGAGTTCACAACTTACCTAGGTGGTGGGGCACTACACCTTAGGAGAAGGTGCAGTACCTCTGTGGTGACCGAGCCTCAGGGGCCCCACAGTTGCAGAAAGCTTCCATCTCAACTAGCCTAAAAGGCAACATTTCGAGTGCAAGTAGATGAGAAATGTTCAAATTAAGTACTGTGGCCTGTGGGGCATTGGCTGGGTATTTCCGCTTGCATTCCAATGGCTGGGGTATAGACAACTGAAGGCTGGGTTGGGACAAGGATGTGGATGGGCTTGATGATGGTGCTGGTTGACTGTGGGCAACAACAGGTGCAGGGCCCGAGGCATCTTCACAGGCATGGGGAGCTGGGGATTGGCTTGTACGCAAAACAGTGGAAGAAGCAGTGTTGTCACCTGCAGAAAGTGTTCCTGGAGCCTGGGGTTCAGCCTAAAAAGTCGAGTGCTTTGCTGCCATGTGCCTAATCAAGCCGGTGGTGGTCAGGATGGTAGTTTTGCTACCCTTGCTGATGCGGGCATGGCAAGTGTTGCAAATGGCCTGTTTATGGTTATCGGCAGAGTCTTTAAAAAATAACCAGACTCGGGAAGATCTAACAGTTGGAATCGCAACTTTTGTCATGTTGGTGTTACGGGGATCGGATGCACGCCTTCTGTCTGCGGCCACCACACAGCTTCTTCCTGCCTGTTGGAGTGATATGCCTCCTTCCCCATGTGTGCTGCTGTCCTCGCTCTGCATGTTCTCCTGCCAAGTTGGGTCAGTCACTATGTCATCCATCACCTCGCCTTCCACATCCGCACCCTGCTCCTCCTCCTATCCTCCTAACTTTCTGGCAGTTGTGTCTCATCATCGTCCACATCTTGTGACTGTGGCTGCTCAAAGATTTGTGCATCGCTACATGGAATATCATCTTGCCCCGCTTCAAGTGGACCGGGCGAGAGGCACGAATCTCCAAATGGAAAACTGAACAGCTCTTCGAAGTGAGCGAGTGTAGGATCAGTTATCTCAGGGCACTCGGCATGGTGGGAGGAAGGAGGATCAGAGTGAGTAATATCCGGTCCACACTCACGGCTAGTCAGACTTGACCATGTGGAAGACATGGTGGTGGTGGTGGTGGCTAGTGACTGGAAGCATTATCCGCTATCCAACCAACAAACGTTTCACACTGCTCTGGCTTCAATAGTGGTGTGCTTTGGCCCCCTAGAAACTGGGACAGGAAAGTCGAGTGCAAAGATGTGGGTCTTTGCTGTGGACCACTTTCAGCTTAGCCACGGCCTCATCATCTGCATGCACCATCAGCATCATGTACACTTCCCCGTCCCTTGCCCCTTGCCTTGCCCATTTTCCATTTTAAATGGACTACTGAAGTATTTGAAAAGCTCAATACAAATGGATTTATTTGGAGAAAAATTATATGTGATCAGTATGCTTGCGAAGCAAAGATTTTTCCACCACAGATACACCAGGCCTCAGCATGAGATAACAGACTGTATTATTTTTTTTTTAGGCTTTGTGTTAATTTTTGAAAACACAAAATAATGAGTAGAACAAGGCTAGCAGACAGAGCTATGCAACGTATGCCTGCGAAACAAAGATTTTTACACCACAGATACACCAGGCCTCAGCCTGAGATAACAGACTGTATTAATTTTTTTTTAGGTTTTGTGTTAATTTTTGAAACCACAAAATAATGAGTAGAACAAGGCTAGCAGACAGAACTATGCAACGTATGTCTGTGAAGCAAAGATTTTTACACCACAAATACACCAGACCTCAGCCTGAGATAACATACTGTATAAAAAAATTTTTAGTTTCTGGATAGAAAAGACTGCTGGATACAACGAGAGTGACAGACTGCCCAATAAAAGGGAAGTTAAGCCTAAAATGCCTCAATTTTTGGCACACGGATGTATGAGGTGTGTCACAGATAGACCCCACTGTAAAATGTGGCCTGTTTTTTAAATAATGCAACATAGTGCTATACATAAGTACAGTTTCACCCAGGACAAAAAAAGATAACTGCCGTAAACTGGCCAGTCTTTGAGCACACACAGATATGAGCTGGCACGGAGATACCATTACAACAAATGTGTGCCTTGCTTTTTTATTTTTGGCTAAATACTGCTGTATTTAACTAGAGTTGAGCAAAACGGGTCGGTCAAATTCATAAGTCGCCGACTTTTGCTGATCATAGCGTGAGGTCGGCCACGAGGTCGGCGACCAGAGGGCCAAAGTCGCGTTTCAAATGATGCTTCCAGCGCCCTTTTTCAGCTAATGATGGAGGACGCACACTGTGGGCAACGCGATGACATGGGCATCGGTCACCACCATCTTTGAGAAGGACATGCAAGTGATTGGCTTGCTTTGTGCGGCGTCACAGGGGCTATAAAAGGGCGTGCACGCCGACCGAAATCTTACTTCTGCCGATATTGGCATTAGGGAGAGGTTGCAGCTGCTGATTCTGAATAAGGGAGAGCGTTAGGCAGGGAAGAACAAAAAAACTGCTTCTGCTGTTAGCGACTTCCACTGTACAACACAACAGTTTGTGTGCAGTGACAGGGGAGGCTATATTTTTTGTGCATCAGCTCTGTTGGTTATTAGGCTGCCTTATAAGGCTCCCTGATAGCTGCATTGCTGTTTGCACACTGTTGTGCAAACTGCTTTTTTAAAAGCAAAAATACTTTTCTTCCTCTTTTCTGCACAGTTACCAAGCGTTCATTTTTCCACCCTTTTGTATGCAGCAGTCCTGCTTATTAGGCTGCCTGCATCCATACTTGGACTGAGAGCATCATTGTCAGCCTCCTAAAATCTCTAGGGAGCTTCCAATTCTCCCCCAATACTATATACACACCTTGTACTTTGTCATACACCAGCCAATTTCAGCCTGTTACATTGAGGTGTAATCTATATTGGGCCTGAGATAATAGTTCAGCCTCCTAAAATCTCTAGGGAGCTTCCAATTCTCCCCAATACTATATACACACCTTGCACTTTGTCATACACCAGCCAATTTCAGCCTGTTAAATTGAGGTGTAATCTATAGTGGGCCTGAGATAATAGTTCAGCCTCCTAAAATCTCTAGGGAGATTCAAATTCTCCCCAATACTATATACACCTTGTACCTTGTTTTACAGTACCATATAGCTGGTGGTATTTTGGGTACATTTTTCCAAAAATGAGTAAGTAAAGTGAAAGAGGCCGTGGAAGTGGGCGGGGGTTGCGAGCTGGTACTGATGGTGGTGGGGGTGGTGATGCATCTGCTGGTAGTGGCAAAAGCACAATAGCACCTAAGGCAGGAGGTGTTGAGCCTGTGTCACCGTCTGGTTCCTCAAGGCCTCAAAGGCTCCCTTTTCTGGGAGTAGGTAAACCGCTTTTAAAGCCGGAGCTTCAGGAACAAGTTTTGGCTTACATTGCTGACACAGCCTCCAGCTCTATCGCCTACTCTTCTGAAGTTTCAAAAAATAAAAGCACTGAGTCGTCAGTGGAGGCTCCTGGTCAAGAACAACACCTTTCCTTGTGTCCTTCACCCCTACCAAAAGTGAAGGATGCGGCAGGCCACACTACAGATTACTCCATGGAGCTCTTTTCACATACCATGCCTGGGTTATCAAGTCAAATCCAAGATGAATCTGACATGGAGTGTGGGTGGCCAGCCAGGGCAGTGGGGTTAATCGGTACCGGGCCGGTGACTCAAAGTGATGTGTCACGGTGGTGGTGACCCGGTCTGTGGGCCTGGGTGTCCATGCAAAGGGGTGAATAACGTTTATAGGTGAATGATACGTGACGCCACCTGTGGTTTCTGATCAGATTGACCAGCTCTGCAGTGTCGCTTCTCTGGGACAGATGTTGTGGTGCAGCTAAGATGTTGAAGCCCTGCACAGGTAGGGCCGTAGTCGCAGGGCAGATGAAAGAGTTGGTAGATGGTGTACAGTGCAGGATGTAGCAGAGCCATGCGCCAGGCGCAGGAGAAAGATGACAGACACAGTCGTGCAGTTTCTTTACCTGTACTTGGTAAGTGCCGTACAGGACCCAGAGTACAGATGGAGAAGGAGTTGGTCAACCTGGAAGCAAATTAGGAATTCTCTCTCTGCAGATAGGTAGTGTGGCCTCCGTTCTAGCGCTTATCAGAGGTACTGGCAGTACTGAGTTCTCTGAAGTTCCCCCTGTTGACTCTCTTTTGAAACTTTCTCGTATGGCAGGCAGCTGTAGCCTTTTCCTTCTGGCTCACACAAGTCGCTGCCTCCATTGTGCTTATACTTAAGGGGCAGATGGCTCACCTGGCGGTCACAAGTGCACCACGTTACCGCACCAGCTCCCGATGGCCTGAACATGAATGCGTGCTTTTGGTATGTCTCCACCTTGAACTTTTTGTCTTTGTTTTCTTTTTCTATTCCAGCTTATGCATATTGGATACTGGATTATGCTTTTATTTTCCTTTTTTTCACGTGGCTAACATCATGCCTTTTTTATTTTGACCAGAGGGTGACTCCTATAGGTCACTGCTGAACATGAAATCTTGCCTACATAATTTAGGACCAATTTATCTACAATTTATCTACAGGTATTAAAGTGCATTTGATTATTTTTCCTATGGATTCGTGAGGGGTTATGTATTGCCTCCTTTGTGAATTAATCACATATGGATAAAACTATATTATGTGGTGGTTTGATTGGCATTCAATATGAAATGTTTCAAGTATTGTACTAAAATGTATTGTATGGACCTTTTTTATTTTTTCACCTTTTTTTACTCTTTGTTTTTTTGTGAACCTGTTTTCATTTATTGAGATGAGTCTTGTTTGTTATTACAGATAAATTCTTGATAAAGGCTAGAGAGCCAAAACGTTGGATATTTATCTGTACCTTATTCTTTGTGGTCCGTTCAAAATAAAAAATAAAAGCAGCTAAAAATTAAAGCAGCTATATGAACTCGTTTCTGAATCATTGTACTTCTGTGCCGAGGTTGTTTTTCATATTAATATTATGGAGTGTGGGTGGCCAGCCAGGGCAGTGGGGTTAATCAGTACCGGGCCGGTATCTCAGAGGGATGTGTCACGGTGGTGGTGACCCGGTCCGTGGGCCTGGGCATCCATGCAAAGGGGTGAATAACGTTTATAGGTGAATGATACGTGACACCACCTGTGGTTTCTGATCAGATTGACCAGCGCTGCAGTGTCGCTTCTCTGGGACAGACGTTGTGATGCAGCTAAGATGTAGAAGCCCTGCACAGGTAGGGCCGTAGTCACAGGGCAGATGAACGAGTTGGTAGATGGTGTGCAGTGCAGGATGTAGCAGAGCCGTGCCCCAGGCGCAGGAGAAAGACGACAGACACAGTCATGCAGTTCCTTTACGTGTACTTGGTAAGTGCCGTACAGGACCCAGAGTACAGATGGAGGAGTTGGTCAGCCTGGAAGCAAGTTAGGAATTCTCTCTCTGCAGACAGGTAGTGTGGCCTCTGTTCTAGTGCTTATAAGAGGTACTGGCAGTACTGAGTTCTCTGAAGTTGCCCCTGTTGACTCTCTTTTGAAACTTTCTCGTATGGCAGGCAGCTGTAGCCTTTTCCTTCTGGCTCACACAAGTCGTTGCTGGGGCCTCCGAGCCTTATTTGGGAACAGAGCATTTACATACAGCTGCTACTTCCACTGGTTTCTGCTGCAGGACCGTCAGTGTCCCTACAAACTCGGAGACCGGAATCCGGACCATGCGCTCCAGCTAGGAGTGAACCTTAACTCTGCTCATCCTCCAGCTCTCCTTCTCACATCCACACACTTCCCCTTCCCTTCACAGACTGCCCTAACTTCCCTCCTCCCGACCACAGAGAGCAGCTCCTCAGCAGTCAGGTTCAGAGCTCTCCGTGCTGGCCTGGAGTGGGAACTGTGTTGTGTGTTGGTTTAACTGCTAGAGAGAACCTTCGTTGCTCCCAAGCATGACATCACACTTCCTAGGAGGAAGGTAATGCCACTGTGGCGACCATACTCCTGGGGGCACCACAAGTGCACTGATGCCCAGCCACTGCTAGATGATTCTGCTGGTACATTGACCCAGACCACTACATTCCCCTCGCACTCTACACAGCCAGAATCTGACCCTGATGAAACTCAGGTTCCCCTTCCCGCATATTATACCACCTTACACAGTGACAAAGAGGAAGGTGCAGATGAAAGTGCAGGTTCCTTGAGCAGGTGGGGGGGCATACTCATGGGCGACGGCACTGGCACAGGGCCCCTCATAGTATGCAAAAGTGTCTCTGCCGGTGGGAGGGAGGGCAGGGCCCACCCACCGTCAGACACACCGCCGTACTATGAGGGGCCCTGTGCCAGTGCCGTCGCCAACGAGTGGGCCACCCCTGCTTGCTCAGGATCACAGCACTTGCAAAGTTGAAATACTTACCTCTCCCTGCTCCACCGCCGTGACGTCTTCCGCTTTTCCTGACAATGACATTCTGATCAGAGAGCGCGATGACATCACATTTGTATGACCTCTGCCTAAACAGTCCAAGTGCAGAGAGATGGAAGATGGGGACGACGAGGGATTCCCTAGCAAGGAGACTTATTTAATTGCTTTAAAGGTTGGGAGCAATTTTTGGGGAGCACTATACTCTGGAGAATGATATACGGGGCCCACCATAGACTGGAGCATTCCAAAGGTGGACATCAGACACTGGAGCAGCATTTACAGGGCCCATTATACACTGGAGCATTAGAAATGGGGCCCAATATATATGGAGCACTATTTGGGCCCATAAGACAGTGGAGCTTCATCCATGGGGACCAACATATACTGTAGCATTATGTGGAGCTCATTATATACTGTTTCAAACATTAAATGGGACCAATGATTCTTTATGGAGAAATATATGGGCCTCATTACTCTGTATAGCGCACTATGCGGTGGCCATAATACTGTATGGAGTAATATACTGTCCATTTTTGGAGCTATTGGAGAATTTAAAATGGATATCAGTCATGTGATGTAAGAAGTGAAGTATTTTTCATTGTACTATACCGCTATTTCTCTGCCGTATCAGAGGATCATGAATTGTGGCATGTGTTAAAGGAGCCCAGTGACACTCTTTGGCCCTGGGCCCACGAAAATCTGGAGCCAGCCCTACCCCCCCCCCACAACTTTAGCCAAATAACCTCCAGTTTTCAATGCCTAACTATTATTATAAAGTAAATTAAGGTTGACAAGCTTAAGTAATAAGAATTGATGTTTTTGGCATTAAAATGGGCACTGTAGGTGTGTTTCCTGTCCTCCACTCACTGCCTACTTTTCTTCCCCATTGACTTGCATTGGGTTTCGTGTTTCAGTCGGCCTTCGACTTTTCACGATAATCGGCCGATTTCGTTCGACCCGACTTCTGCGAAAGTTGGGTTTCATGAAACCCGACTCAACCCGAAAAAAGGCAAAGTTGCTCATCTCTATATTTAACTACAGTCACAGCCAGGTCAAAAAAAGAAAACCGCTGTAAACTGGCCAAACTTTGAGCACACACAGATATGAGCTGCCACGGAGATACCACTATGACAAATGTGTGCCCTGTTTATTTTATTTTTGGGCTAACATGTGCTGTATATAAGCATAGTTTCACCTAGGACAAATAAAGAACATCACCGTAAACTGGCAAAACTTTGAGCACACACAGATATGAGCTGCCACAGAGATACCACTATGACAAATGTGTGCCCTGTTTTTTTTTATTTTTGGCTAAATACTGCTGTATTTAACTACAGTGACAGCCAGACCAAAAAAAGAAAAGCGCCATAAACTGGCCAAACTTTGAGCACACAGATATGAGCTCCACGGAGATACTACTACGACAAATGTATGCCCTTTCTTTTTATTTTCGGGCTAATTAGTGCTGTATATAAGTACAGTTTCACCCAGGACAAAAAAAGAAAACTGCCGTAAACTGGCAAAACTTTGAGCACACACAGATATGAGTTACCACGGAGATACCACTCCGACAAATGTGTGGCCCGGATTTTTTTTTTTGCTAAATACTGCTGTATTTAACTACAGTGACAGCTAGGCCAGAAAAAGAAAACCGCCGTAAACTGGCCAAACTTTGAGGATGCATAGATATGAGCTTGCACGGAGATACCACATCAAAAAATGTGTGGCCTGTATTCCAAATACACCTGGGGCTAGCTATATACGGCTAATATATCCTACAGGTAGCAGCTGCAGCACCAGAACACAGGAAAGGAATGGATCCTCTTGATGTATGCAATGATCTATATACACACATACAGTGCCTGTAGGCCTTGCATTGATGTGTATAGAGCGACGTACGCTACCCTGCCTGCCTAACACTGGAGCGTATATACTCCAGAATTAGTCCTTAGAAGGACTGTTGCTTTAGCTGGATGTGAGTAGCTTAGGATGGTAGATCCCACACTATTAAATCCCCAATTCTGACCCTACATCGGCAGCAGCTCTCCCTACACTATCTCAACCCAGAGCTGAATGCACTGAGCAGGGTGGCAGCCGGTCTCTTATACCCCTGATGATGCTGTGCGGCCAGCCAATCACTGCACAACCACAACAAAGATGACTGTGGCATTTCATTGCCTGGCAGACAATCCCTGCAGCGTGATTGGGTCTCTAAAGTCCACCAAAAATGCTGGGTGGAGACCTGAGTTCCTGTCAAGTAATCCCAGAAATGCTCGGTGCTTGCCGAGTGCACCGAGTACCGTGATACTTGGGCGAATAACGAGTAATGGCGAGCACGTTCGCTCATCACTAGTGAGGAGTTTTAATTGTGACTCCAAGCAAAATTGGATATATCTCAAGGCTACCTCCGCCTTTGTGCAAGGAGGAACAGGAGGAGCACTCTCAGAGCCCTGCAAGATGGCCTCAAGCAGGCCACAAATGTACATATGTCTGCACAAATGGTTAGAAACCGACTCCATGAGGAGGAGCTTTCATCTGTGAAGAGCACAGGGCGTCAGTGGCGAATTTGCCAATCCTGCTGTTCTGTGGCAAATGCCAAGCGTCTTGCACGGTGTTGGGCTCTGAGCACATCCCCCATCTGTGGACGTCGGGCACTCAGAACATCCTCATGGAGTCAGTTTTTAACCGTTTGTGCAGACACATGCACATTTGTGGCCTGCTGGAGGTCATTTCACAGGGCTCTGGTGGCAGTGCTCCTCCTGTTCCTCCTTGCACAAAGGCTGAGGCAGCGGGCCTGCTGCTGGGTTGTTGCCCTCCTACGGCCCCCTGCACGTCTCCTGGTGTATTGGCCTGTCTCCTGGTAGCGCCTCCAGCCTCGGGACACTACGCTGACAGACACAGCAAACCTTCTTGTCACAGCTCGCATTCTTGTGCCGTCCTGGAGGAGCTGCACTACCTGAGCCACTTGTGTGGGTTGTAGAGTCCGTCTCTTGCTAACACGAATGTGAAAGCACAACCAACATTCAAAAGTGACCAAAACATCAGCCAGAAAGCATTGGTACTGAGATATAGTCTGTGGTCCCCACCTGCAGCACCACTCCTTTATTGAGGGAGTCTTGAAAATTGCCAATAATTTCCATCTGTTGTCTATTCCATTTGCACAACAGCTTGTGAAATTGATTGTCAAACAGCGTTGCTTCCTAAGTGGACAGTTTGATTTAGCAGAAGTTTGCCACTCTGCCCTAAAGGCCAGCATCCCAGAGTCGCCTCTTCACTGTAGACGTTGACACTGGCGTACTATTTAATGAAGCTGCCAGTTGAGGACCTGTGAGGCACCGATTTCTCAAACTACAGACTCAAATGTACTTGTCTTGTTGCTCAGTTGTGCAGCGGGGCCTCCCACTTCTCTTTCTACTCTGGATAGAGCCTGTTTGTGCTCTCCTCTGAAGAGAGTAGTACACACCGTTGTAGGAAATCTTCAGTTTCTTGGCAATTTCTCGCATGGAATAGCCTCCATTTCTAAGAACAATTTTCACATGAAAGTTCTTTTTTTCTGGCCATTTTGAGAATTTAATGGAACCAACAAATGTAATGCTCCAGATTCTCAACTATCTCAAAGGAAGGTCAGGTATTAAGAGCTCATTTTCTGCTCCTCCAGTTGAGAGTTCTCCTTCCGTTCTCCCTCTGGTGGTGACAGGAGGTAGTGAGGCTGGTTTAAGTGGTAGTGATCTGCCACCTGATGAGAAGGATAGCGATTGGATCTCTGGAGTATCAGACTGGATATAAGACAGCCGACGCCCTATCTTGCTGCTGGTGATTCAGTCTGCTTCTCAGGTCTTGGACTTCAGCTCTCTTCCAGTCTTCTTAAGTTAAGTTTATTTTTTGCTAATGTTCACACTTGCGCTTGTTGGTCAGTTCAGTTTCTTGTGTGGTCAGCTTGCCCCTGCTGGGCCTATGCTGAACTTCCACTCCTATTTATCAGTATTTGCCAATTTGCCTTTTTGTCCCTTATTAGATTGGCCTCTTTTTGCTCTGTTTCAGAATATTTCAGAGTGCTGATATAGTGGGAGAAGCCTAGTGACTTCAGGGTTAATTTTGCTATCAGGCGTGTTGGACATTATTTTTGGTAGGTTTTTTGGCAGATTGCAGACAGTGGTTTTCCTTTCCTGTCCTTTCTAGTTAGTCGGGCCCCATCATTTGCTCAGCCTATTTTTCTGCCTGTGTATGTGTTTTCATCTTGCTTCACCGTCAATACATGTGTGGGGGTTGTCTTTTCTTTTGGGGTCTGCTCTGGGGCAGTTAGTTTTCCCATTTCTTGTTTTAGGTTTATGTAGTCCTCCGGTGGTGACGAGGCATCTAGGAACAATGTAGGAACGCTCCACTGCTACTGTTAGTTGTGTGGTTAAGATCAGGGATCTGCAATCTGCATAGTGACCAACCTCTCTGGTTTTCTGGGACATAGCTTTTTGTTGTTCATCCTCGGTGACCCATTCATAACAGTCAGGTTTATAGCTTCTCTAATCAGCCAAACTGTTTTCAGCTGTGCTAACATACTTGCACAATGATTTTCAAAGGTATTCTAACCATCCATTAGCCTTCTTACACAGTTAGCAAACACAAAGTACTATAAAAACACTGGAGTGATGGTTGTTGGAAATGGACCGCTATACACCTATGAACATATTGCATTACAAACCAGATGTTTGCAGCTAGAATAGTCATTTACCACATTAACAATTTATGGAGTGTATTTCTGAATCATTTAATGTTAGCTTAATTGGAAAAAACTGTGCTTTTCTTTCAAAAATAAGGAAATTTCTAAGTGACCCTAAACTTTTACACAGTAGTGTATATATATACAGTACAAACCAAAAGTTTGGACACACCTTCTCATTCAAAGAGTTTTCTTTATTTTCATGACTATGAAAATTGTAGATTCACTCTGAAGGCATCACAACTATGAATTAACACATGTGGAATTATATGATTAACAAAAAAGTGTGAAACAACTGAAAATATGTCTTATATTCTAGGTTCTTCAAAGTAGCCACCTTTTGCTTTGATTACTGCTTTGCACACTCTTGGCATTCTCTTGATAAACTTCAAGAGATAGTCATAAGTGTTGAGCGATACCATCCGATATTCAGAAATATCGGATCGGATTGGATCGGCCCGATACACAAAAAGTATCGGGTATTGCCGATTCCGATACCGGAAGTCCCATTCAAGTCAATGGGACAGAAATATCGGAATTAAAAAAAACCTTTCTTGCCTTGTACATCCTGTTCGGGAGGGGGAATTGTGTGGGCGGTGCGTGGGCGGACACTGCGTGTCTGTGTGTGCGGGCGGGGTCTGTGCGGGCCTCTCGGGGGTCTGTGCCGACTGTCGGGGGCCTGTGCCGGCTGCCGGTGGTCTGTACGGGCCTCTCGGGGGTCTGTGCCGACTAACTGGGGCCTGTGCCGGCTGCCGGTGGTCTGCACGGGTCTCTCGGGGGTCTGTGCCGACTGTCGGGGGCCTGTGCCGGCTGCCGGTGGTCTGTACGGGCCTCTCGTGGGTCTGTACAGGCCTGTCAGGGGCCTGCGCCGGCTGCCGGTGGTCTGTATGGGCCTCTCGGGGGCCTGTGCCGGCTGTCGGTGGTCTGTGCCGGCTGCCGGGGGCCTGTGCTGGCTGCCGGTGGTCTGTATGGCCTCTCGGGAGCCTGTGCCGGCTGTCAGTGGTATGTGCCGGCTGCTGGGGGCCTGTGCCGGCTGCCGGTGGTCTGTGCGGGCCTGCCGGGGGTCTTGTGTGTGTGCAGGCATCGTCCGATGGGACTACAAGTCCCATCGGGCGATGCCTGCTACAATGACAGTGATTGACACATTAGCCAATGATGGGACAGTAGTAGTCCCATCATCCGGCTAATGTGTTGAATGTAAAAAAAAAAAAAAAATACTACATACATACTATATATATACTACATTCATACAACATACATACATACTACATACTACATACATGCTACATATGGGAGAACAAAAAAGAAAGTCCAGCAAGAACTCAGCAAACCAGGGTTGGAGTAAAATGATGCTTTTCTTTATTTTTTCAACAAGGTTAAAAAGACAACCCACAAAGATCAGGAACCAGAGTGCATGGCAGAAATAAACGCAAATGGGACTACGCGTTTCGGCGGCCTAATCCACCTTCTTCACGGTCCAAACCTGATACTATACTACATTCATACAGAATACATACATACATACATACTACATACATGCTACATATATACTACATTCATACAACATACATACTACATACATGCTTCATATATACTACATTCATACAATATACATACATACTACATACTACTGTATGAATGCAGTATATATGTAGCATATATGTAGTATGTAGTATGTATGTATGTTTTATGAATGTAGTATATATGTAGCATGTATGTAGTATGTATGTATGTTGTAAGAATGTAGTATATATGTAGCATGTATGTAGTATGTATGTATGTTGTATGAATCTAGTATACATATAGCATGTATGTAGTATGTATGTATGTTGTATGAATGTAGTATGTATGTATGTTGAATGAATGTAGTATATATTTAGCATGTATGTAGTATGTATATATGTTGTTTGAAAGTAGTATATATGTAGCATGTATGTAGTATGTTGTTGTGAGTTCATTTTCCCCTTCACCGTCGATGTCTCATGAACTCCCTCTTCTGGTGAAGGAAGGTAGTGAGGCTGATTACCAAACACCTGATCTGGTAGATGATGACTGGGTAACAGGAAATTCTGACTGGATATAAGGCAGCCGACGCCCTTCTGAGTCGCTGGTGATTTCTCTGCTGGATTCTTGGAGACCAGTCTGATTCGATTCCTGCTTCCCAAAGATAAGTTTTTGCTCTGCTATTGAACTTATTAGTTTTGTTTTGTTTACATTGTTTTTTGGAGTTCAGCCATCCCCGGTCTGGGGTGTGCTGAGTTCCATTTTTGTCTCTGATCAGTTTGTCTCTTTGCTCTGTCTTCAGAATTTACCAGAGTGCTGATATAGTCTTTTTGAAGTCCTAGCGACTTCAGGGCCTGTTTTTCCTATCAGACAGTTGGGACATTTTTTGGTAGGGTTTTTTACGGATTGCAGACAGCAGCTTTTCTATCCTGTCCTTTTTAAATAGCTTGGGCCCCATCGTTTGCTCAACCTATCTTTCTATCTGTGTTAGTGTTTTCATCTTGCTTCACCGTCACTATTTGTTGGGGGCTGCCTATTTCTTTGGGGTCTGCTCTGGGGCAGTTTAGATTTCCCCTTTCTTTCTTTAGGCCTATTTAGTTCTCCGGCTGTGATAGAGGGGTCTAGGGCATCGTAGGAACCCCCCACGGCTACTGTTAGTTGTTGTGGATAGGATCAGGGGTCTGCAATCCGATAGCTACCAACCTCTCCGGTTTTCTGGACTTATCTTGTATTTTTGTTTTTTCCTCCTTCGGTGACTCATTCATAACAGTATGTAGTATGTATGTATGTTGTATGAATCTAGTATATATGTAGCATGTATGTAGTATGTATGTATGTTGTATGAATGTAGTATACATGTAGTATGTAGTATGTATGTTGTATGAATGTAGTATATATGTAGTATGTATGTAGTATGTAGTATGTATGTATGTTGTATGAATGTAGTATATATGTAGCATGTATGTTGTATGTATGTTGTATGAATGTAGTATATATGTGGCATGTATGTAGTATATATGTATGTTGTATGAATGTAGTATATATGAATTATGTATGTAGTATATATGTATGTTGTATGAATGTAGTATATATGTAGTATGTATGTAGCATGTTTTTTTTTTTTTTACATTCAACACATTAGCCGGATGATGGGACTACTACTGTCCCATCATTGGCTAATGTGTCAATCACTGTCATTGTAGCAGGCATCGCCCGATGGGACTTGTAGTCCCATCGGACGATGCCTGCACACACACAAGACCACCGGCAGCCGGCACACACCACCGACAGCCGGCACAGGCCCCCGAGAGGCCCGTACAGACGACCGGCAGCTGGCACAGCCCCCGGCAGCCGACACAGACCACCGACAGCCAGCACAGGCCCCCGAGAGGCCCGTACAGACCACCGGCAGCTGGCACAGGCCCCCGACAGGCCTGTACAGACCCTCGAGAGGCCCGTACAGACCACCGGCAGCCGGCAAAGGCCCCCGAGAGGCCCGTACAGACCATTGGCAGCGGCACAGGCCCCCAAGAGGCCCGTACAGACCACCGGCAGCTGGCACAGGCCCCCGACAGGCCTGTACAGACCCCCGAGAGGCCCATACAGACCATCGGCAGCGGCACAGGCCCCCGAGAGGCCCGTACAGACCACCGGCAGACGGCACAGGCCCCCGACAGGCCTGTACAGACCCCCGAGAGGCCCGTACAGACCACCGGCAGCGGGCACAGACCCCCGACAGTCGGTACAAACCGCGCATCATGATGCGCACAGACCGCGCATCATGATGACATCATTTCAGTAGCCAATCACAGCCACAACAGTGGCTCATTGCATTATGGGGACTTCCGATTCCGGTATCCGATATTGAAAAAATATCGGTACTCGGTATTGGAATTCCGATACAGCGAATATCGGCCGATACCCGATATTTGCAGTATCGGAATGCTCAACACTAGTAGTCACCGGAAATGGTTTTTAAACAGTCTTGAAGGAGTTCCCAGAGATGCTTAGCACTTGTTGGCCCTTTTGCCTTCACTCTGCGGTCCAGCTCACCCCAAACCATCTCGATTGGGTTCAGGTCTGGTGACTGTGGAGACCAGGTCATCTGGCGTAGCACCTCATCACTCTCTTTCTTGGTCAAATAGCCCTTACACAGCCTGGAGATGTGTTTGGGGCCATTGTCCTGTTGAAAAATAAATGATGGTCCATCTAAACGCAAACCGGATGGAACAGCATGCCGCTGCAAGATGCTGTGGTAGCCATGCTGGTTCAGCATGCCTTCAATTTTGAATAAATCCCCAACAGTGTCACCAGCAAAGCAGCCCCACACCATCTCACCTCCTCCATGCTTCATGGTGGGAACCAGGCATGTAGAGTCCCTTCACATTTTCTGCATCGCACAAAGACACGGTGGTTAGAACCAAAAATCTCAAATTTGGACTCATCCGACCAAAGCACAGATTTCCACTAGTCTAATGTCCATTCCTTGTGTTCTTTAGACCAAACAAGTCTCTTCTGCTTGTTGCCTGTCCTTAGCAGTGGTTTCTTAGAATGCTATTTTACCATGAAGGCCTGCTGCACAAACTCTCCTCTTAACAGTTGTTGTAGAGATGTGTCTGCTGCTAGAACTCTGTGTGTCATTGACCTGGTCTCTAATCTGAGCTGCTGTTAACCTGCGATTTCTGAGGCTGGTGACTCAGATGAACTTATCCTCCGCAGCAGAGGTGACTCTTGGTCTTCCTTTCCTGGGGCGGTCCTCATGTGAGCCAGTTTCTTTGTAGTGCTTGATGGTTTTTGCCACTGCACTTGGGGACACTTTCAAAGTTTTCCCAATTTTCGGACTGAATGACATTCATTTCTTAAAGTAATGATGGCCACTCGTTTTATTTACTTAGCTGCTTTTTTCTTGCTATAATATAAATTCTAACAGTCTATTCAGTAGGACTTTCAGCTGTGTATCCACCAGACTTCTGCACAACACAACTGATGGCCCCAACCTCATTTATAAGGCAAGAAATCCCACTTATTAAACCTGACAGGGCACCCCTGTGAAGTGAAAACCATTTCCGGTGACTACCTCTTGAAGCTCATCAAGAGAATGCCAAGAGTGTGCAAAGCAGTAATCAAAGCAAAAGGTGGCTATTTTGAATAACCTAGAATATAAGACATATTTTCAGTTGTGTCACACATTTTTGTTAATTATTTAATTCCACATGGGTTAATTCATAGTTTTGATGCCTTCAGAGTGAATCTACAATTTTCATAGTCATGAAAGTAAAGAAAACTCTTTGAATGAGAAGGTGTGTCCAAACTTTTGGTCTGTACTGTATATATATATATATATATATATATATATATATATATATATAGATGGATAGATAGATAGATGATAGATAGATAGATTAATAGATGTCACATATATAATTAGTGCAGTGCATGCGTACTTTAATGTTCATGGATTTAGCTAATAATTAAATAACTTAAAGGAAAAAATATTGTGGGGTCCCCCGAAATTTTAATAATCAGCTGATGGAAAGCCAACAGATGGGGGCAGATGTTTCTAGCCTGGAAAGGGGATAATGCCCATGGAGCTTCAAAGGCTATTAATATCAGCTCACAGCTGTATACTTAGCATTTACTGGTTATTAAAATGGGGGACCCCCAAAAAATAACATGGAAGCCCCTATAATTAATAACCAGCAAAGGCCAATTTGACAGCTGTGGGATGTTATTAATAGCCTTGTAAGGGACCATGGATATTAGCCCTCTCAGACTAAAAAACATCAGCTCTTAGCCGCCCCAGAAATAGCTTATGCATAAGATGCACAAGATGTGCTAATTCTGGCACATTAGCATCCGCAACCCACTTGCCCTGGTGCGGTAGCAAATGAAGTAATAGTATTGGGGTTTAAAGTTCTCATGATAGCAGTGACATCAGTGAGGGGGATGAAGTTCATCAGCTAAGAACTCCGCTCACCTTATTTACGTCACTGTGAGACACTGATGCTGTGCGATAACACACAGCTCTGTGGCTCTGCTGGTTGCTGGACTGAAAGCTTGTGTCATGCCAATGTTCATAATGGCATCTAGATGTAGCAGAGCTACACTCGTCGCGAGACGACTCGATTATCATCTCGTCGGACAGGTGAGGAATATAGTTCTTTATTATTATTTTTTCTTTAACAGGGGACATGGGCTTCAGAGGATTATCATCACATTGGACAGGTTAGCATTATGGTGTTTTTTTTTTTTTTTTTTACAGGGGACATTGGCTTCAGTGGATTAGGCTTAAAGGTGAGTATAAGTTTATTTTTATTTCAAATAAAGGTGTCATTGTCTTTATTTCAAATAACCCCTTAAGGACCAAGCCACTTTGTAGGTTAATGACCAGGTCTTAATTTTGAAATCTGACCACTGTCACTTTATGCTGTTTTAACTCTGGAACGCTTCAAACGGATCCCACTGATTCTGAGGCTGTTTTTTCGTGATATATTGTACTTCATGTTAGTGGTAAAATTTCTTCGATATAAGTTGCGTTTATTTATGAAAAATGGAAATATGGCGAAAATTTCTAATATTTTGCAATTTTCAAACTTTTAATTTTTATGCTGTTAAATCAGAGAGATATGGCACACAAAATACTTAATAAATGACATTTCCCATATGTCTACTTTACACAATTTACCAAATTTTTTTTGTTAGGAAGTTATAAGAGTTAAAATTTGAACAGAGATTTCTAATTTTTTCAACAAAATATACAAAACCATTTTTTAGGGACCACATCACATTTGAAGTCACTTTGAGGAGTCAACATAGCAAAAAATACCCAAACGTGACAGCATTCAAAAACTGCACCCCTCAAAGTGCTCAAAACCACATTCAAAAAGTTTATTACAAGAATTGAAGCAATGTGGAAGGAAAAAATGAACACTTAATTTTTTTTCACAAAAATTTTACTTTGGACACAATTTTTTTTATTTTGTGAAGGGTATCAAGAGAAAAAGAGCCACAATATTTGTTGTGCATTTTCTCCCGAGTACAACGACACCCCATGTGTGGAGGAAGAACACTCTTTAGGCGCACGGCAGGGCTTCGAACAGAAGGAGCGCCGTTTGAGGTTTTGAACATAAAATTGGATGGAATCGAGAGTGGACGCCATGTCGCGTTTGGAGAGCCCCTGATGTACTTAAACAGTAGAAACCCCCCCATAAGTGACCCCATTGTGGAAACTAGACCCCCCCAAGGACCTTATCTAGCTGTGTGGTGAGCACTTTGAACCCCCAAGTGCTTCACAGAAGTTAATAATGTAGAGCTGTGAAAATAAAAAATCATATTTTTTTCCACAAAAATGATCTTTTTGCTCCCAATATTCTATTTTCCCAAGGTTAACAGGAAAAATTGGACCCAAAAGTTGTTGTGCAATTTGTCCTGAGTATGCTGATACCCCATATGTGGGGAGGAACCACTGTTTGTGTGCATGGCAGAGCTCAGAAGGGAAGGAGTGCCGTTTGATTTTTCAATGCAAAATTGGCTGGAATTGAGATCAGACCCCATATTGCGTTTGGAGAGCCCCTGATGTGCCTAAACAGTGGGAACCCCCCAATTCTAACTCCAACCCTAACCTCAATGCACCCCCCCAACCCAACCCTAACCACAAACCTAACCCTAACACACCCCTAACCCTAATCCCTACCCTAACCCTAATTCCAACCCTAACCCTAATTCCAATCCTAACCCTAATCCCAACCCTAAACCTAATCCCAACCCTAACCCCCACGGGAAAATGGAAATAAATACATTTTTTTAATTTTATTATTTTTCCCTAACTAAGGGGGTGAAAAGGGGGGTTTGATTTACTGTTTATAGCGGGTTTTTATGTTTGGCAGCTGTGACAAGCTAAAAGACGCTTTTATTGTAAGACTGGAGTCACACACAACGTTTTAAAAATTGGTCCGATTTTAACGGTATGAAATCGCACAAAGATTTCTTATCCAGGGATCCGTCTGTCATCCCATTTTCCGGCGATGAACCGATTTTATTCGCATCTAAGCATCAAATTGACATCCAATGCCAATGCCTGATGCTCTTTCCTGTTGACCAGGAGAAGTCTTGCGATTTAATCGCAAGTCACATGTGTGGTCCGTTTCAATGCGATTTTTAATCGCATCCATAGACTTGCATTGGCGATTCCGATCCGAAAATTGGTGACAATCACAGCATGCTGCGATTGTCTCGGTCTGAGGAACGGATCCGATCAAAAAACGGAAGATCGGAGCAGCACCATAGAATAACATTGGGACGAATGCAATGCGATTTTTTATCGCATTGCATTCGTCCAATTTAATCGCTAGTGTGACTCCGGCCTAAGAAGTTTTTGCATCGCCGTATTTTGAGAGCTATAATTTTTCCATATTTTGTCTGAGAGAGTCATGTGATGGCTTATTTTTTGTGGGATGAGCTGACATTTTTATTGGTATCATTTTCGGGCACATGACCTTTTTTGATCGCATTCTATTCTAATTTTTGTGGAGGCAGAATGTGGTAAAATTGGTAAGGCAGCTTTATTCTTCGGGTCACTATGATTACAGCAATTCCTCATTTATATAGTTTTTTATGTTTTGGCATTTTTACACAATAAAAACTTTTATAGAAAAAATAATTATTTTAGCCTTGCTTTATTCTGAGAGCTATAAATTTTTTATTTTTCCGCTGATGGAGCTGTATGGTGGCTTGTTTTTTGCGGGATAAGATGGCGCTTTCAGTCATACTATTGTTATTACCATTCATATTTTTTATCGCATTTTATTCCACTTTTTCCAAGCAGTATGATGATACCACTTGGAAAAATTATAATTTGCTACTTTTATTTTTTTTTTATGGCATTAATTGAAGGGGTTAACTAGTGGGAAACTTTTATAGGTGGTATTTTTAAGGAAGCGGCGATACCAAACGTGCACTTTTTTTGTTAATTTAATTTTTTTCTATAAAGATGTGCATTTATTAGTGGATTTTTTACAATTATTTTTATTATTTTGTAATATTTTTTTTTTGCATATTTTTTAAAACATTTTTCCTTTTTTACCTAGTCCCTTTATGGGACTTTCACTTGTTTCACTTTGATTGCACTAGCATTGCATTGCATTATACCTATGGTGAAAGTTTCTGACACCACGCAGTGAGCATGTTCTCAGAGTCTTTCCGTAGCTTGATGACTCGGGGGTCGTCAGGGAAGAGATCGGGCCCCGCGATGATGTTGCGGGGACGCCGATAAGAAGTCAGAGGGAGCTCCAGTCGCTGTGCCGGCCCCCTGAAGGCTGCGATCGTGCTCGATCGCAGCAAATAGGGTGTTAACAGCCAGGGGTGGCGCGGATGCTGCTCCTGGTTGTAAGGGCAGAAGCACAGCCACCGGCAGCGCTGAACTCCTGCACTGACCGGGCAGGAGGTGCTGATATTTCAGCATCTCCTGTGTGGTCATGCTGTTATCGATCAGTCAGATTTATGTATGTACTGAAAAATATTTACTTTGAAAACTATCGTTAAATGACATAGAAAATTACTCTACGTAATTGACAATGTTAAAATCGCATTGAATACGGATTGCATATGCATGTCATTCAGATATGAAACAGATGCTTTTCTGCCTTCTTCCACGTATGACGCTGTGTGGATTCCAGCATACGGCTAAACCTTTCATCCACTCCCAGTAACAAGACTGTATGGGTGCTTAAGTCTATTATTTATTGGGATGATATGGACAACAATGGGAGATGATAACAGATGGCATAGTAGATGAAAATGGTGAACACGGTAGT
This sequence comes from Dendrobates tinctorius, assembly GCF_039654945.1. Taxonomy (NCBI): domain Eukaryota; kingdom Metazoa; phylum Chordata; class Amphibia; order Anura; family Dendrobatidae; genus Dendrobates; species Dendrobates tinctorius. The sequence continues at coordinate 6,392,121 of NW_027361750.1, forward strand.
AGATGAGATCAGAGGTTGTCATACACAGTTATGGATGATTCAGAGATTGTTGTACAAAGTTGTGGATGATTTTGGTAAAAACTATAATGGAACAGACAATACAGTATGTCAGTGCTGGCAGACAATATCACAGCAATACAGGGTACTATCACAACAGTAGCAATGATACAGAGCTCTGTTATATCGGTAGCATGCATTATACAGAGGTTGAGCAATACAACATACACAGCAGTAAAAGAGAAAGAAATATCTGAACAGCTTATGGCTGCCATCCTTGCATTCACTGAACAGAGGATGCATATAACATGCATTGTAATAGCATTACAGAAGCTGAACATGCATTGCAAATATCATGAGGCATGCAATATGGCCAGCTAACACAGATGCATAGCATATTTTACATAAATGCATTAAACCCTTACCGGAATCCGCTTGATATAAGCAGTGGTTTTGCAGGGAGCTGAGCACATGTGAGCTCCTCAGAGATTTGGCAGAAAAGGTTACATGTTGTTGACCAGGGAAGGAAGAAGGGGTGGTTCTGAACAGATTATCCATTTAGGGGAACAGATTCCAAACACATGAATAGGAAAGAGAAGGGCAACTATGACATCTAATGGCCATAGCTGGAACAGCATTTAAGAAATGTCTTGCTGCACAGAATGGGCAGAACAGATGCTAAGTGAGGAAAATCGCATTGTGCTCACATGAAAATCGCATACCACTTGCATTACACCCTTCTGACCTTTCCGGAACAACATTGGACTGATTTTATTAACGCTGATGGGTATGAGCCCTTAGGATGAGTAGATGCAGGAAAAAATGTCTCCATCTTCTCCAATCAGTGAATGCATGGAAATCGAACTGCACTCAGATATCATCAGAGTGCTGTCTGATATTTTCCGCACACTCATTGACTTGCATGTCTAAGTGCGATCTGAATATCGGATACAACTTGAGCATGTTGCAAATATTTTCCTTGGACAGTCTCTGTGCGAGGGAAAAAAATTGGGCTTGTTCACGGCCCCATAGAATCCAAGTCCAAGTGCGATCTGATGTTTTGTCGGATCGCACTCAGACAAGACATACGGTCCTCTGCATCTGCCCTTTGAAAGTCATTTTATGACAGTCTTTTCTGTCTAAAGTGATGCAGATCACATGTCAGGGATTTGCTGTATTGGCAATTACCTGGGTCCCCATGGCACAGAGTGTCTCTCCCTGCAGTGCACATTGCTCACAGGTGCATAATGCATGGATATTACTCATGATAATGCCTTACACACAATGCCAGAGAGGGGGAAGAACAAGCAAACCAATGGCAAGCAGGTGATCACTGACAATCCTGAGCTCAGCCCCATCACCCAATCAGGGCTTGCTTTACAGGCTGCACTGGAAGGGCTGTGTGCTGGCAGAAGTTGTCCTGCAAGGGCTGAGCAGGGCTCAGCCAGGCAGTGGGCAGGAGCTGCTGCTGTTGTTCTTGTAACCAAGCACCTAGAATTAAGAGGGAGAGAGGCGGGGAGAGCAGCACACAGCTCTCACCATGCACTTTCCCTGCTCTGCATCCTTATTGCAACTCACTGAGCAATGGCTCTCCGCCTCCTCCTCCATCTGACTGACTAGATTGCATTGGTGAAGTTGGGACACAGGAGAGGGGGTGACAGCCCTGCACCCCTCCAGCTGGAGATCGGGATATATTTGGGGAAGGGGGGTCCTGATGGCGTCTCGACAGCAAAATCGGATTCAGATCTACCTGGAGACCAATAAAATCGGTCCTCTGTTTGAGGTGAGTGATCTGTGCAGAGGGAATGAATGGGTCACTGTGCCGGCATTACCATGCATGTGCTGTGTGTCAGCTGGCTGCCAGGCATCATCACATGGCAGAGCCATGGCAGCAGCGATCACGGGCAGCCTGTACATGATGATTGCAGCGGGCTGGATTGCTATGCACAGCTCTGGGCACTGACAGGGCATAGTAATGGATAGACTGTGTGCTGAGAGTGCAGCTGGCAGATCATGCCACACTGTGCAGAGGTGCTTTCTGGCTTGCTGCTGCCCACTGTCAGTGTCTGGAGGGCTCGGCACAGGGTGGTTCTGTTATATGGAGCCTTTGTGTGCAGGAAAATGCTGACTCCAAAGCGTCCTGCTTGTTGCCATAGCGAAGCAAGCGGCGCCCAGGTGTGTGCGAGCCTCGGCAGCGCCCCCAGCGGCCATGTGAGGACAGTGACCTGTGGAGTGCGGGAGAGCCGAGCTAGTGTCACCTCATATTCAGGCTCTGTGCAGATGAAGGCGGTGTTCTCTGTTATCTGCCAGCTTAGCTTGTTTTTGTCTTATTTAATACAAATTTCTGCTTCATGATCATCACTGTATTTCACTTCTTCCACAAAGGGTCATTTTCACCTTTTTTTTTTTTCATTTTTCTTCCCTCATTTTCTCTTTTCAAGGAAAGTATGTGCGGGAAAAGATTTTTTTTCATAGAGCTATTAAAAACCGTTCTGACATAGAGGGAATGCTTTGCATTGCGGCCGAGTCCACTTCTACCTGGAGCTGTCGTCGTGTCACCGTGAATTTAATCGCCAAATATAAAAATAAAATAAATTGACTTCCATGTTAAAAATGACAGAACGTCCGATGTGAAGAAATAGATGTCAGGCTCCATTATCAGGCGCGTCAGCGTTCTCTGACAGGAAGGTGTGAGCATATCTACATGTGACATATTAGCAGCTCTATTCTTAGGGCTCATACTCACTTGCGAGAGACTCGGACGATTCTTGTGCGAGTCTCTCGCATGAACACCTGGCACTGCCGCCGGCACTCGGACCGGAGCGTGCGGCTGCATAGAAATACATGTAGCTGCACGCTCTGGACCGGATGCCGGCGGCAGCATCAGGTTTCCATGCGAGAGACTCGCACGAGAGTGGGTATGATCCCTTAGGGAGAGTTTTTCTAAACTGCTGTGTTCTCCTATAAACGTCGTGTCCCTGGCCGTCCCCGCAGTGTACACCTCCTAACGCCTCGTCTACACCTCCTTTTCTTTTTTTTTTCCTGTCTACCCTTAATGTCCAATGACATACACAGTCCGTCATCAGACATCTCCCCTGCTTTGATGAGGACTCCGGCGCTGAGCCTGCATCAAAGCCGGGACATGTCAGCTGTTCTGAACAGCTGACATGTGCCCGCAATAGGCGCGAGCAGAATCGCCGTCCGCCAGCGCCTATTAACTAGTTAAATCCCGCTGTCAAAGCTGACAACGGGCATTTAAATAGCATTTCCAGCCGCCGGGCCGGAAATGACCTCATCGCCGACCCCGGCACGTGATCGGGGGTCGGCGTCATGTTGCCTGGACAACCAGAGGTCTCTATGGCTAACTTCAGATGGTTATTGTAAAATTAGTGCCAGTCACATCCACAAAACTCCAATGTGACTGTCTCTGTGTGCGGACGGGAGCAGCAGCTGCCCGTACTTTGCATGCCCTGGCGTGGTCCGTATATCACCGTATTTCAGACCAGACCACACTTTTTTTCCACCCAAACCTGAGGACTGAGGAGGAAATCGCTAATGTGCACTATCACATCGACTACCATTGCAAATAGTATTTCACATGGACAGAAATCTGTTTGTCTGAACTCACCCTTAGGTCACGTGCACACATTCAATATCTGATCAGTATTTTTTGCCTCAGTTTTTTACCTTAGAATTTGTAAGCCAAAACCAGGAGAAGGTGATAAATGCAGAAGTGGTGACGTGTTCCTATTAGGCTGAGTTCACACGTGGCTTTTTTTCGCGTTTCCACGGCGGTTTTAACCGCGAAAACGCAAAAAATAAGCATCCCATGCATTCCTATGGGATTCCGCAATGCTGTGCTAATGCTGCGGTTTTTACCGCGGCGGAATCGCTTCACGGTAAAAACCGCAGCATGCTCATTAATTTGCGGAATCGCGGCGATCCCGCACCCATAGGAATGCATTGTTCCGCTTACTTCCCGCATGTGGCTGTGCACACCATGCGGAAAGTAAGCAGAACAATTGCGGATGGTACCCACGGTCCGGAGGAGAGGAGACTGTCCTCTGGGCTCTGGGTACCATATCCCTGTAAAAAATAGAATTTAAAAATAAAAAATATTGTTATCCTCACCCTCCAGCGTTATGAACAGCTGACATGTGCCCGCAATAGGCGTGAGTGGAATCGTCGTCCGCCCCCGCCTATTAACTAGTTAAATCCCGCTGTCAAAGCTGACAGCAGGCATTTAAATAGCACTTCCGGCTGCCGGGCCACAAGTGAGCTCATCACCGACCCCCGTCACGTGATCGGGGTCGGCGTCACTTTGCCTGGACAACCACAGGTCTCATAGAGATCTCTATAGTTGTTCCAGGCAGATGGCTTTGAGCGCTGCCCAGTGGTCGGCGCTCGAAGCACAGCAGTAAATCTGCTACATATGGGCGATCTGCTCATCGCCCATATGTAGCAAGTGATCAGGTTGTGCATGCTTCAAGCCTCCTATGAAGGATATTGAAGCATGCCAAAAGTAAAAAAAAGAAATAATGTTTAAAAATAAAAAAAATAAAAGTTAAAATCACCCCCCTTTTGCCTCAATCAAAATAAAACAGTAAAAAAAAATCCCACACACATATAATAGGAATCGCCCGATCTATCAACAAAAAAAAAGCTTTAACCCGATCGCTAAACAACGTAGCGAGAAAAAAATTCAAAACGCCAGAATTACATTTTTTTGGTCGCCGCGACATTGCATTAAAATGCAACAACGGGCGATCAAAAGAACGTATCTGCACAAAAGTGTAATTAAAAACATCAGCCCGGCACGCAAAAAATAAGCCCTCACCCGACCCCAGATCACGAAAAATGGAGACGCTACGGGTCTCTGAAAATTGCGCAAATTTTTTTTTTTAGCAAACTTTGGAATTTTTTCGCCACTTAGATAAAAGAGGACATAGACATATTTGGTGTCTATGAACTCGTAATGACCTGGAGAATCATAATGGCAGGTTAGATTTAGCATCTAGAGAACCTAGCAAAAAAACCAAGCAAAAAACAAGTGTGGAATTGCACTTTTTTTGCAATTTCACCGCACTTGGAATTTTTTTCCCATTTTCGAGTACACTACATGGTAAAACCAATGGTGTCGTTTAAAAGTACAACTCGTCCCACAAAAAATAAGCCCTCACATGGCCATATAGACGGAAAAATAAAAAAGTTATTGCTCTGGAAAGAAGGGGAGCGAAAAACGAAAAGTCGAAAAACGCTCCTGTAGTGAAGGGGTTAAAGCTGATCGTGCTGTGGATTTGTAAAATGAGGACCACTGATTCTCCAAATGCTACTATGGAAATTCATGCATTTATTTGGTACCACATGAAGTTACATCCCTTATTAGTCTAGTTCCTCTGTGACTTATAGTGGGACAACAGAAGATTGTAATTTTCAGTGTTGTGTGAATAAATTCAAATTAATTATAATTAATGAAGTCACGTTGCAACCCACTGACTGCCAATACTTTGCCCCAACTGGATTTAATAGAATATTAGAATTGATAGAAACCTCCTTCATGAGGACAAACAGCCTGGGATACTCATCTTTGTAGGTGATACTCCCGTCCCAGTGCATCTCTGCCTTCCGTGACAGCATACTGTCTCATGTAATTGCCACAGCCTCTCATTGGGTGTAGCTGTCACATGGAAAGACCATCCGGGATGTGCATAGATTGGCATAGAAGCTCTGCTTGAAGAAGTATATCAATGGGGAAAATTCGCAATGACTACACATTATATACACAGGTGAAAAATCTGCAAAACAAGTCAGTTTCTAACATAAAAATAAAAGCAGCATATGGATGAGATTTGTAAATTTTCAACCACTTTTCTAGGGAATTCAGGTTGGAAAATCTGCATCACATACGTTGTATGTGAACGTTCCCTAAATGTCACAGGTTTACCATGACAGAGAGGAGCCAGAAGACTGCAGCGTCTGATTTCTCCTATTCCTGCATGGATTAGAAGCACTTCACTTTCTTATTAAACAGTATAAATTTATTTTGGCAGTGCAGGGGTTAATCTGCTCTATTGCGAGCTCCTGGAGCGTTTAGGCTCTCAGCTGTGCACTATTAGCCACTCCTATATAAACTAGGCCCTAGCTAGCGCTCATTGTCAGAGTTAGCTTATGCTGCATGGCTGGGGGTTGTTTTTGGAGAAGGCATTTGGTGGATTTTTCTGTGACTGTTACAAGGTTTTGAGTGTAAGAAAACTACTAGGAGACAAGAAGGAGCGCAATAGGGTCTTATCCGATGATACAGTACAATAATTAATGTGAGGCCACTCACCTGATGTAGTTGCTAATAGCAACAAGAGATAAGCACATATTTCAGCTGCTGCAGGACACTGGTCACAATGTGCCACAGGTGATTGAAAAGTAGAAAGGAGGTGTCATCATCTGCGCTGCTGATAAGGATTGAATAGCAGGTTAAAATCGATGGATTTTATTGAAAGGTTTACAGGTCAATGTGTTTCATACCCGACCCCTTCATCAGGACAAAAACCTTTCAGGTTTAGGTTAAGTTTTTGTCCTGATGACCTTGAAATACGTTAACCTGTAAACCTTTTAATAAAATCCGTTGATTTTATCCTGCTGTTGAATCCTTATCAGCAGCGCTGTTAATGACACCTCCTTTTTACTTTTCAAGGCTCCGAGTGTGTGATAATTCCCTTTCTTCTCCTCCTTTCCTACTTTGGTTTAATCCCATCTTCCACTCCCCCGTGTTTTCCTCTGTTATGTTACATGTGAGTGTATATTTGTACGTTTAGTATTTTTCACTTCCCCTGTTCGTATTACCTTCTTAATCTGATTGGTATATTACAGTACACTATTACTCCCCTCTTTCCTGGGTGGGGGAAGGGTACCAAGGGCAGATTCAGGAACTAAGGCAAGGTACATGGCCCCAGCATCTTCACCATCAGAAGTAATCCAGGGAACAGGTCGAGCTAGTGCACCCCTAGTTTTATAGACAGGGTAGAAGCCCCTGGTCCCTGGACATCCAACAACAGAGTCGTGACACTAAATTTATTCTATGACTTTCTTGTTAAAGAAAATGTTATCAGTTACATGTATAACCTCCATCAATGTCATATTCAATAACATAAAAGTCTTAACCTCGGATATTTAGATTACAACTGAAAAAGGACATTTTTGAAGAATCCTGCATGCTGTGAAACAGCCTTGTTAATAATCCCTGCCCAATACACAGTAAACTATATTTCTGCTCTACGGGTAATTTCTAATCTTCAACTTCATGAACGGTTTTAGGTCAATGACATTTAATGAGTTTGTTTCAGGTTCCCCCTTATCAAGAAGCTATAGGGAACAGTTTATCAATGAGATGGGTTGAACACCACTTAGAGGGGACCACTTGTTTATCTTGGCACAAGGTATGGCATTTTGATAAAGATTAGAAATTGAAGGCATATGTTTTAAAAAAAAATGAATGACAGTAAACTTTGTCCCCTAAAATTCTCTGAACCCAACTTAGTCATGGCATGCCAGGATAAGAGCTCTTCATACACACCCAATTTTCTCATATACGAGAAAGATGGACTCTGATCAAAGTTTTGCCCTTTTTCTCATATGTGGAGAAATGTTTTTAAAAAAAAGTTTCTCGACCTTTTCCTTCCTGACAATCTTTCATCCAAGTGCAGTCTGATTTTTTTTCACTGACCCATTGCCTTGCATTGCCGATTTTGATCCAACCCTTAGATCAAAAACGGACCTGTCTCCACAATCTTCCTGACATGTGAATGGCCTAATAGACTATCACAAGAACGAGTGATCTCTGTGAAAAACATGAAAAGCACTAGTATGTGAAAATCAGATATCAGAACGAGCCCTACGTATAACATTTGTAAATCTCACTAGTAAATTTGTTCCTTCCCTCTCTCCAAACCTCCATCAATAATAGCAAAACATACATGAATCTTGTCTGACACAGAACTTCCATACATGTACAGAAAATTATTGCCAGCATTGTGTGCTGTGAATGAATCTCCAGCACGGAGAGCTCACATTCTGGTGACTGAATCCTGCTCACATACTTGATATCGTTTGTGTGTTTTATATGTTTTCATTGCAGGCAGGAGAAATTGAGGCAATATATCACCTCTTTTCTTCCCAGAAAATGAAATATATTGCAATAGTAGAAGAAGGGATATATAATAAAAACAGTAAAATAAATAACTTGAATACTATGCCAGCGCCAATGGCTATCCGACATTAAGATTGTTGTGCTGCCAGTTAGGGCCCTTTGATTAAACAGGTAGACCACAAACACAAATGACAATATTGGAAATGTCAACATTTACAACTATTGAGAAGGTTTCATGCAAACGGTCATTTGTATGGAACCCTTTACATTATTGACATCAGCACATCTCCTGTGTACTTGGAAGGATATACAGCCGACCAACAATGGGTTTTAGTTCGGCATAAAAAGAAATGGCATTGAGCAAAATTTTCCCCTCCTGTTCACTCGCTGAATTTGCTTATACTGAGCAGTGATTGGGAAGTTCATTGAGTGATCCTTGCCATGTGTAATAGAACCATAAGAGGCTTGTACAGGATTACAGGATACTTTCTTCGTCTGCAGGTTATTCATGGCATCGCATCTTCGCATCTCAAACCATTTATTTAAATGGAGATTCATTGAAATACCAAACACAACCTAAGGAGAGGTGTGGCATTGTTTCTGTAAAAAAGCAGCCAAATTATTTTGATCTCGCATACCCCTTTAAAGATATGACTGTACAAAAATCCAGGAGCCAGGAAATTACAGGCCAGTGTACCTTACTTCTATAGCAGGAAAGATCTTTGAACAATTTATTAAAAATCCTGTAAGAAAATACTTGAATAAGAATACCGTAATTAACCAGTGCCAGCATGGGTTTTGTAGCAAACAAGTCTTACCAGGCTAATCTAATTTACTTTGATGATGGAATCACTGACTCAGTGCATGAGAGAAATGCAGTAGACATGGTATATCTCGACTTCAACAAAGCATTTGATAAAGTATCTCACACTATCCTTTTTGAAAAGTGACCAAGTATAGGATTGACAAGGCAATGGTTAGGTGGATTTATAACTGTCTCAGTGATAGAACTCAAGGAGTGGCAATAAATGGTTGGACATCCAATAGAAAGAGTGTTTCAAGTGGGGTACCACAAAGCTCTGTCCTGGCTTAAGTGTTCTTCAACATTTTTATAAATGACCTAAATAAGGGAACTGAAGATAAACTAATCATGTTTACAGATGATGCAAAGTTATGAGGGATAGCTAACACTAGAAAAGACAGAGAAAGGATACAGAAGGCTCTAGATAAGCTTGAACAACAGGCAATGATGAATAGATTGGTATTCAACAGGGCAAAATGCAAGATTCTAGATCTGGGCAAGAAAAATTAAAATTACATCTACAGAATAGAATTAAGCAATAGCATGTGTGAAAAAGACTTGGGTATACTACTAACTAGATCAGAGACTACACATAAGTCAACAGTGTGATGCAGCAGCAAAAAAGGAACACACACAGTTTTAGGATGTATTAATAGAAGCATAGAGTATAGATCATGTGAAGTAATTATCCCCCTCTACTCCTTGGTCAAGTTGCATCTGGAATACTGTGTCCAGTTCTGTGCAACATTTTTTAAAAATACATAAACTGATGCGAGATAAGAGAAGAGCTACCAGGATGGTGAGCGGACTGCAAAGTATGTCCTATGAGGAATGGGTAAAGGATCTGGGAGTGTTTAGCTTGCAAAAAAGAAGGCTAAGAGGAGACTTAATAGCTGCCTACAAATATCTGACGGGATGTCAGTGTCGAGGGATCATCCTTATTCTCATTTGCACATGGAAACATGAGAAGCAATGGACTGAAACTGAAAGGGAGAAGATACAGATTAGATATTAGAAAAACATTTTTTTACAGTGAGGGTGACCAATGAGTGGAACAGTCTCCCACGAAACGTGGTGAGTTCTCCTTCAATGGAAGTCTTCAAACAGGCTAGACAGACATCTGTCTGAGATGGTTTAGTGAATCCTGCATTGATTTGGGGGATCGGCTGCTTCTGACTGCTGCAGATACTTGTGCATTTTCTGTGAAAATGTCAATATCTGCAACGCATGAACTTACTCTTAAAGACTAATTAAACTTTCATTTTTTTCCATAGTTGTGTCCAGCATTTAAAGATATGACAACTTGCAATGCATTTCATTAGGCAATTTGGCTCCATTTCAATATAAAAATTGTATCAAAATGTTCCTGAAACCTTTTTTGTTCTACAGTGTAATTGCATTCCTTCTCCTTATCTGTACTCCATGTGTTTGTAGTTGAATTACAGATTCTGGCTTTAGGGTCCCGTTACACTTAGCGACACTCCAGCGACCCCGTCAACGATACGACCTGGTAAGGATCGCTGGTACGTCGCTACATGGCCGCTAGTAAGCTGTCAAGCAGGCAGATCTACTCACCGACGCAGCAACGATACCGCGATCCGTATAATGACCTCGGCGGTTGTTGGGACCTTGTCACACAGCAGCTATTCTGATGAAGGTGTGCTTCAACGAGGTCGCTCGTCCTTGTTATGGCGTCAAACACAGCAATGCATGCTGGCCAGTGGGACACCAACGATCAAAAAATGGCCTAGGACATTCGAGCATGATCAGCGATATCGCAGAGGTGGGCCGGTCGCCGCTATGTGTCACATGTAGCGAGATTGCTGGCGAGGTTGCTGTTGTGTCACAAAGCCTGTGATGTTTCAGCGATCTCGCTAACGATCTCGCTATGTGTGAAGTACCCTTTAGAGGAGTCGGCACCTTAGGAGCATTGTGGCTCCCCAAATAAGTAGACTGACTCCTAATAAACTCTGTGAGTCTTGGGGCAATAGGAGGAGGCGATGGTTTACAGTCAGAAATGCATAGGAAATGTATACTATATTGCTGGATGAAATTGAAGATGTCATTCATTTTTTAATTGCACTAGAATATAGTTCTATTTTTTATCTGGACTTTCAGCTGGAGATTTTTTTATTACAGCTTATCCCACTAGGCAGGAACCAAAGCACAAACAGAAAAGTTCTCTAGAGAAATAACATGACCGCTGTGTCAGAACTGTGAATACTGGACACAATTATGTAATCTTGGTTCCTCTACAAGCTGCAACCCTTCACAATATTTGATGGCGGACTACGGTCTGCTCATAACGTGCCCTGTCAGGCTGATTTTTTTTGGCCAATGTCTGCTGAAAATACAAGCGCATTGTATGATCATCTAGAACAGGGTTCCCTAACTCTAGTCCTCAAGGCCCACCAACAGATCATGTTTTCAGGATTTCCTTTGCATTTCACAGATGAAGCAATTATCACCTGAGCAATACTAAGGAAATCCTGAAAACATGATCTGTTGGTGGGCCTTGAGGACTGGAGTTGGGGAACCCTGATCTAGAACATGGTTGATCATTTGGCATTCACTGCAAACCCTTTCTGATTTCTGTTTTTTTTTTGTTTGTTTGTTTTATACAATTTCCTGGATTTGTCAGTTTACTCTGGCATGTAAGGTCTCACTCAGACGACAATTTTTTACGTATAGGTTCTATCCTTATTTTTCTTGGATAGACCTCATTATAGTTTATTGGTACATTCACATGTTCGTGTATTTTTGCAGACCGAAATTACGGAGAAATGTCCTATTTAGTGATGAGTGAGTATACTCGTTGCTTGGGTTTTCATGAGCCTGCTCGGGCGTCCTCCGAGTATTTTGGCTTGCTCGGAGATTTAGTTTTCTTCACCTCAGTTGCCACTTGTAGACAGCCTGAATACATGTGGGAATTCCCTAACAAACAGGCATTCCTCACATTTATTCAGCCTGTCCAGCAGCCACAAATCATGCAGCTGCATCGACAGAAACTAAATCTCCGAGGACGCCAAAATACTCGGAGGTCACCCTAGCATGCTCGGAAAAACCCGAGCAATGAGTATACTCACTCATCACTAGTCCTATTTTAACACTCATTACTTGAACTGTGTTTTTTTTTTTGTCGAATGAAAAAAATCACGGACGTCTGAATGAGACCTTAATGGTCGGATCGTTCATATGAACCATCCAACTTGCAATTGATCAGCCATATTCTGAACTACAGTAAGCTTATTTTGTGGCCAAGTTTAAAGCGATATCCCAGACAAAACTGACTAACTGTTATGCCTAGTGAAGGGACAAAGGTAAAAGTGCATTACACTGGGATTACCATGTTGCATTCTATGGATCTGTCCACCTTGTAATATTCTGCACAGGCTCTATAAAAAGTACACTATACATTTTTTCCAGATTATTCCTTCTTTTGAATTCTAGATTCCATATGTGTCATCTTGGCTTTTTCCCCAAAATTGGCAGTTGAAGGGCAATCAGGAGGCCCCAATGCATCTTAGATTGTCAATATTACATCAGCATGTAGGAGGTGACAGTAAGACATCAAAGACTAATGTATTTAATTATAAAATCCACTGACTGATCCCCTTAGAATGCTCTTGTGACCAGTGTAAAGAGATTTCTATATTTCTAAATTTCGCTTTGCTTTTGTCCAGTGCTTTGGTAACATATATTATATTAGCTATTATATATCACTGCAGAATTGTTCTCCCTCATTACATTTTCCCTTCAAGAGCAAACTTCCCTTCCTTACTGCCGTCTCTATTGATTTGGCTTCGGAAAATAATATAGAGTTTAGAATTCTACAAATTAAATCACCAGCCTTTTGGCCAGGACTTACCTCAATCAAACTTCATTATGTATTTCATTGAGATTCGTTTGTCTTTTGAATATTAACCAAGGATTGTTGGCAGCACTTACCTGAAGAGAATAAAGTTAATGGGCACAGCGTTCAGGGTAGTTAATGAATGATACATTGGTGTACTTAAGTTCAGAATATTGATACTTGTGCTGCACATTGTATGAATGCAAAACAGGGAAGTCGGGATGTAACAGTCTTTGTTTTTATTGTTATTTTCATATTTATTATTTTATAAAATCGACGTGTTCAGTAAAAGTGATAGCAACATACAACACCGTCACTTGGTGCCCACCTTCAGCTCTTGATTTGCAGTAAAATGTCTGGCAGTAAGATCCTCTCTGAAACTCCCGGCTACTTTCTAAGTTGTTAGCGATGCTTGGCTGGCAACCAAGACATTTGCCAGGGCACAGATGGGCTAGTGTAAGGTTTGCCAATGAAGAGAACTCGACTAACAAAAAAAGAAATATCCTTCAAACATACAAATCTTTTATACAATGGGAGCAGCATCCGTGTCCAGGAATCATATCACGTTTGTAAAGATCACAAGTGAAGAAGGAAAGACCTCTTATACTGTACGAATTTACAGGATATAAATATGGCATTATTAATATTCTTCCATCCTCGGCTTTAGGAATCAGTGTCAGTCACTCTGCCTGATGTAACACAATACTGTCATCCAGATGATCTTTCAAATGCCTTTGCTGCGTGAAGGGGAATCTCATGTAAGAAAAAACTTATGCACCTGACTAGTAAACTCTTAGTAAATGGGGATCTTCTCTTAAGGATTCTTATTTCTTGGCCAGAATTCAGGGCAAATACAGCACTCTGGAGGACCTGTCCATTACACTATCCATTAATGTTATTGAGCTCTGTGTAACACCACATTCCTCCCCTGCTGGGGTTGCATGGAAGTTGAGATCCCAGCAGAAGGAACACTTTGTGATCTGCTAATTGTGATCCACTATGAACAGTCTTTGCTTTAAACATGCAATCAACTTTAAAGTTGTTATCCAGGACTATTAAAAGGGAATCTGTCACCTCATTTTTCCGATATGAGATGCGGCCACCGCCATCAGGGGCATATCTACAGCATTCTGTAATGCTGTAGAATTCTGTAATGCTGTAGATAAGCCCCCGATGTAACCTGAAAGATAAGAAAAACGAGATAGATTATACTCACCAGGGGGAGCGGTCTGGTCCAATGGGTGTCACGGTCCTGTCCGGCGCCTCTCATCTTCTAGCGATGATGTCCTCTTCCTTGCTTCTGCCGTGGCTCCTGCGCAGGCGTACTTACTCTGCCCTGTTGAGGGCAGAGCAGAGTACTGCAGTGCGCAGGCGCCGGAAAAGGTCTGAGAGGTCCTGCGCACTGCAGTACTTTACTCTGCCCTCAACAGTGCCGAGTAAGTGTGCCTGCACAGGAGCTGCGGCAGAAGTAAGGAGGAGGACATCATTGCTAGAAAATGGGAGGCGCCGGACCGGACTGCGACACCCATCGAACAGGACCGGACCCCAGGGTGAGTATAATCTAACTCGTTTTTCTTATCTTTCAGGTTAGGGGTAATTTACACTAAGTAAGATCATTAGTGAGATCGCTGAAACGTCACAGATTTTGTGACGCAACCGTAAGCTTGCCAGCGATCTCGCTACGTGTGAAACATATCGGCAACCAGCCCCCGCTGTGATCTCACTGATCATGCTCGAATGTCCTAGGCCATTTTTTGATCGTTGGTGTCCCGCTGGCCAGCATGCATCACTGTGTTTGACACCATAACAACGACGAGCGACCTTGTTGGCGACGCAGAACTCACGCTGATCGAGGTCTGAGTCGTCAGAATAGCTGTTGTGTGACAAGGTCCCAACGACCGCTGAGGTCGTTATACGGATCGCTGGATCGTTGCTGCGTCATTGAGGAGATCTGCCTGTTTGACAGCTTACTAGCGACCATGTAGCTGTAGGGAAGTTGGACTGATGGACAGACTTGCCTGTAGTGAGAGGCAGAGGTGTAGCGCAGTGTTGGTGTGAAATCGCTGAGATAAAGAGAAAGGGTGCAGTATTATAGTTTGACCATTGGAGGGCAGTGGAGAGTGTAAGAGTGGGACTGAATAACTGCCATTGGTCAGAGAAACTGTCAGGTGATGGTGGGCGGAGTTACCAGAACTGGAAGTATAAAGGGCTGAGGGAAGGTTCTGGAAAGTTCAGTCAGCGATAGGAGCACAGTAGATAGGAAGTTCTGCTGAGGAGAAAGAGACAGTAGAAAGGCTCCAGAGGGGACTGACAGTTGATGCGGTCATGGGGGTGGCTCAGAGGACAGTCGCCGCAGACAAAGATGGCCTGGGGGTATCAAACAGATTGCATGCTCAGACTGGTGAAGTGCTGTGGTAGATGGGCCTAGGGCAGCCACAGTGAAAAGAGCCATGAAAGATGCCACGACTACAGTGTCAAAGAAATGAAAGTACCCGGGCCTGTATATGGAGAAATGTGAAGCTGCTGTGGTGTATTCCTGTCGTTGACAGAAGGGCGGCCAATAAAAACGGACCTGTTGAATACAAATTCTGTCTCTGTCTGTGGCAAGAAGTGGGTCACCCCCCCAGTTGGTTACCCTACCTACATAGCGACGCACCAGCGATCCTTGCCAGGTTGTATCATTGTCGAATCGCTGGTGCGTCACTATGTGTAACGGTACCCTTACATCGGGGGCTTATCTACAGCATTACAGAATGCTGTAGATAAGCCCCTGATGGTGGTGGCAGCTTCTTATAGGGCAAAAATGAGGTGACATATTCCCTTTAAATTTTTTCACTATGGCCAAAGAACTGGTCTGCTATTGCTAACACACAGACCACTTTTGCCGGTTATTCACGTCCATAGATCAGCAGCTTCTCAACCTCTCTGCTCTGTTAACAGGGTGTGACTTCTGACATCATGCTGCTTGACAGTCTGCTCCCTGCTGCCTAACTGTGGAGAGCCAGCTGTCAATCAATATGATGTCTACAGTAATGCCTCATTGACAGAGCAACCCAGAAGAAGAGCAGCTCTGTTGATGTGGAGCAACTGAATAGCCGGCAGGAGCGGTCGGTGGACGTTCTAAGCCGTCGCTGGGTTGATCTTTGATAGCCTCTGTTACCAACTACCTGCCTGTTAGTTTTTAGACCTATAGTAAAAAAAATGGTCTTGAACAACCAATTTAATAAAAGACAAACAACATAGACAAGACAGCGCATCAGAACTTCACATCAAATAGAATTTTGATACAGTAAATTTATAGTCTGAAATTAAATTTGGCATATCATCACAAATAGATAAATGTCGATGTGGCATACTCAGTCGCTACCACCTGACTTAAGTTTTGAATAACTTCTTCTATGGTAGGGCATTGCCTTTGTCTCTTAGAATAAGGTGGGTCCTGTGTGGGGGCACTTTAGTCTATGACATCCATGTGACCTAAGAGGGTCAAGAGAAGATGACCTCTTTGCTGACTATTTGTAATACACTGATGAGCAAAAGTGTAACAATGTTTTGAACTTTTGACTTTCAGGCTCCATGTCTCACCATCCACTATGGCTTCCTACATGAAACTATCATCATTTTACAGACAATTATCTTGGCTATCTCATACATAAAATTCTATTGCATACGATTAGTTATGCAGATTCTTCTCATATCGCTTCCTTGTTTTGCTAGTCAGTGTACATAGAATTATTCACTTGGGTTCATGTTGTGAGTTCATTTTCCCCTTCACCATGGAGGTCTGATGAACTCCCTCTTCTGGTGAAGGAAGGTAGTGAGGCTGATTACCAAGCACCTGAGCAGGATGATGATGACTGGGTGACTGGAATTGCTGACTGGATATAAGGCAGCCGACGTCCTTCTGCCTTGCTGGTGATTTCCCTGAGGGATTCTAGGAGACCAGTCTGATTCCTGCTCCTCAAAACCTAAGTTTTCTGCTCTGCTTTTTGCATTTGGGTTTTGGTTTCGTTTTGCCTTGCTTTTCTGGATTTCTGCCATTCCCTGCTGGGGTGAGCTGAATTCCTTTTTGCTCTGTCTTCAGAAAATACCCGAGTGCTGATATAGTCTTTTTGAAGCCTAGCGTCTTCTGGGCTTTTTTCCCTATCAGTCTGTTGGCTCTTGTTTTGATAGGGTTTTGGCGGATTGCAGACAGCAGCTTTTCTATCCTGTCGTATTTAGTTAGCTTTGGCCCCATCATTTGCTCAGCCTATCTTTCTATCTGTGTGAGTGTTTTTCATCTTGCTTCACCGTCATTATATGTTGGGGGCTGCCTATTGCTTTGGGGTCTGCTCTGGGGCAGTTTAGATTTCCTTTTCTGTCTTTAGGCTATTTAGTTCTCCGGCTGTGATCGAGGGGTCTAGGGCACCGTAGGAACCCCCCACGGCTACTGCTAGTTGTTGTTGATAGGTTCAGGGGTCAGCAATCCGATAGCTGCCAACTTCTCTGGTTTTCTGGACTTAGCTAGTATTTCTGTTTTTGCCTCCTACGGTGACTCATTCATAACAGGTTCACATCTGACAAGTTTAGTGATGGCATTCTCACGAATAGTATGATGGTCATTAATGACTGGATAATGGTTTTTACACCATCTACTGGTTGATTTTGAACGCTGTTGGTGATGTTAAATGGAACTACAAAGGTTAATAGGTTCTATGGTGATTTTGATTTTGGGTCAGTCAAACCATCTGAGGTCCCGATCTGTGTCATATTGTGACCACATGGTAGGCACCTTAGTCTACTTTAAAATAAGATGATGATTGGTGATCTGTTGCTAAAAAAAAATCCAAATCTGACACATAGAGAAAATATTTTGTGGATGTGAATGGCACTGCAATGATTCACTGAGTACGTGCATGAAAATATTGCTGGCACTGGAAATGGAAATGTTCACATAGATTGTGGAATTTGCGGCTTTCACATGACTCGATCTGCAACCATTCTGTTCCTCTTCTCTAATTAATTCCTTCGAGTCAACAACCTTGTACTTAGATTGTGGCTCACTGCCAGAGTCATCCCTGTTGTCAAAATGGTGACACATTTTGAATAATGCCACCCTCATTACAGGCCACGTTCTTCTCCTCAGCGCTTAGGAATATTCTGTGTGTTCACACAGAGACTAATTCACTAATCTTTACAAAAATGCCGGAGAGATGCACTATCTTTAGCACTGTAGTGAAGGGAGTGTATAATCAGAAAATGACTTATTGTTTAAATCAGGTTTGTGTGTTACATGTATTTTTAAAAGTTTGTGGCATTTCTTCAATTGAAAAAAACAAAATTGGTAATTTTTGCAATTTACAAACTGGCCACTGTAACTTTTCTTACTTCCTGCCGATCATGAAGAGTTTACAGCCATTTATTTATCATCAGAGGCAGGATTATGATGACAGGTAACACCTCTACATAGAAGTGGTAATATAGGAGCCATCCATAACAATAGGTATCACAGCTGCCCTTCTCCTCCTCCCTTCACAATAAGGTATCCCACAGGCTCAGTTGATGCTTCAGTGCGATACAAAATATACCATTGGAATATGTTAACTATGGCTATGTACATGTGTTATTTCCTGAAACAACAGTAAGTTACAGTGCCATGAAAAAGTATTCATACCCTGTGAACTTTTGCACATTTTTTCACATTACACTCGCAAACTTAAATGTATTTTATTGGGGCTTTATGTAATATACCAACACAAAGTAGCAAGTATCTGTGAAATGTCCAGGAAATGATACATGGTTTCTAATTATTTTTAAAAATATAAATCTGAAAATTGTGATGTGCATTTGTATTCAACACTCCTGAGTCAATACTTTGTAGGACCACCTTTCACTGAATTAGGGCTCATACTCACTCGCGAGAGACTAAGGCCTGTTTCACACTTCAGTTTTTTGCATCAGTTCAAATCCGCCAAAAAGTCAGACAAGCGGATCCGTTCTCAACTGATGTGAACGGATGTCACAGGATCCGTTTTCAGACGGATCCTGAAAATGAGGAAGGAAACGCTGGTCGGGAAGGAGAGAGAGAGAGAGAGAGAGAGAGAGAGAATATTTTTTGTCCGGCACCCAGAAAGAATTTCGGGTTAAATGAGTGTCTGGAGGATCCGCCAGAGAAAAAAACGTTACAAGCTCCGTTTAGAAATCTTTGAGGATGCTGACGGACAGCAACTTTTGGCGGATCCTCAAAAAAAACGGATGCAACGGACAGCAATCCGTCACAATCCGCCATTAATGCAAGTCAATCGGGAAAAAAACGGATCCTCAAAAAAAAAATGAGGATCCGTTTTTTTTCAAAACCTGGCGGATTGTGACTGATTGTAAAAAACTGAAGTGTGAAAGAGGCCTAACCGACACTCGGACCGGAGCGTGCGGCTACATGTATTTCTATGCAGCCGCACCCTCCAGTCCCAGTGCCGGCGGCAGTGCCAGGTTTTCATTCGAGAGACTTGCACGAGAATTGTGCGAGTCTCTCACAAGTGAGTATGAGCCCTTACTCTTGCAAGTCTTTTGGGTATGTCTCTACCAGCGTTGTACATCTAGAGGCTGAAGTTTTTGTCCATTCTTCTTTGCAAACTCTCTCTAACTCAGTGAGATTGAGAGAGTGTCTGTGAACAGGAATTTTCAATTTTTGCCACAGATTCTTAATGGGATTTAGGTCTGGACTGTGAATGTGCCATTCACACATATGAATAAGCTTTGATCTAAATCATCCATTGTAGCTCTGGCAGTATGTTAAGGGTCATTGTTTTGCTGGAAGGTGAACCTACTCCCCAGTCTCAAATCTTTTCCAGCCTCTTAAAGGTCTTACTGCAGCATTGCCCTTCATTTTGCTCTATCTATGTTTCCATCAATTCTGACCAGTTTCCCAGCAGAAAAGCATCCCCACAGCATGATTCTGCCTCCACCATGTTTAAAGTTGGGAATGGTGTTTTCAGAGTGATATGCAGTGTTAGTATTATATTTAGCCTATAAAGTTCGCATTTGGACTCCTCTGACCAGAGCCCCATTTTCCAAATGCTTGCTGTGTCCCCTATATGGCTTTTTGCAAACTGCAAACAGGACTTCTTATAGCTTGGTTTCTTTTTGCCGCTCTTCCATAAAGGCCAGATTTGTTGAATACACAACTAATAGTTGTCCTGTGGACAGATTCTCCCATCTGAGCTGTGGATCTCTGCAGAGTGACCATGGACCTCTTGA
Source organism: Dendrobates tinctorius (assembly GCF_039654945.1). Classification (NCBI taxonomy): domain Eukaryota; kingdom Metazoa; phylum Chordata; class Amphibia; order Anura; family Dendrobatidae; genus Dendrobates; species Dendrobates tinctorius. Next base: position 6,412,149 of record NW_027361750.1, read on the forward strand.
CTTATTTTCTTATTAATGCTCTCCTTCTTTGGGATATCAGTTTTGGTGGATGGCCATGTTTTGGTAGGTTTGCAGTGGCACCATGCTATTTACATTTTTGGATGATGGATTGAACAGAGCTCAATAAGATGGTCAGAGCTTGAGCTATTTTTTTGTATAACCTAACCCTGCTTTACTTCTCTCCAAAACTTTATCTCTGACCTGTCTGGTGTGTTTCTTGGGTTTCATGATGCTGTTTGAGCCCTAATGTTCTCTAACATACCTCTGACGCCTTTATAGAACAGCTGTAGTTATATTGAGAATAAATTACACAAAGGTAGATTTCGTTTACTAATTATGTGACTTCTGGAAGCAATTGGTCATTCATGATTTTATTTAGGTATATTGGACTACAAGGGGCTGAATATAAATGCACTTCACAATTTTCAGATTTATATTTTTAAAATAAATAAATGGAATTGGTCACAATTGACCTATCTAAACGATTTAATATGGGAGCACAGGCTAAAGAATGCTGAAAACAGTCCTACCTGTGTGTCTCATATCAGCTGTGTTGTCGCTGAGAAGTCATCTTTTAATATTTTATATAAGTGACCTCTTCCAGGCTCTGGGGGAATGGTGCCTGGAAGATAACTCTGTCCCCAGAGATTATTGTAAATGAAAGGGAGATACCAGTGAGACAAGTAACCAACACAGAACAGGAGAAATAAAATTTGTCTTCTTGCAAACACATTTTTGGTTTCTCTCTGAGCTCTGCTGTATTGCAACAATATTGCAGCCCTGGCTACCTGTGAGCTGGAAGTTGAAGCTGAGAGGAACCTGCAGATGTGTCTGGACTCAGGTGTAATCACACACAGCTCTGCAGTGAGAGCAGGGAGCGGCCATTACACATCACACTGGTAACTTCCCTTATATTTAAAACAAGCTCAGGAGGCAGAGTTATCTTCCAGACCATGTCCTCCACATAGCTTGGAAAAGTTACCAGTGTAATGGCCGCTCCCTCCTCTCCTGATCTTGCTGTAGAGCTGTGCGTAAATATACATGACACATCTGCAGGTTCCTCTCAAGTTCAGCTTTCGAGTCACATGCAGACAGAGCTGCAATATTGTTGCAATACAGCAGAGCTCAGAGAGAAACAAAAAATGTGTTTGCAAGAAGAAAAAATTATTTCTCCTGTTCTGTGTTAGTTACTTGTCACACTGGTAACTCCCAGTCTGGGCCGCATCATCCATGAGTCAATATGAGAATTCAGCTCAAGCGTTGATCAGTCTCTGAAGACAGGGGGCAGCAGAGCGGCGCTATCCTCTGCAGTCAGATAATGTGGTGCCAACGCCGTGCTCCTGCAATGCTCCTGTCATTGTGTCTGTGTGTAACACAGTGTGAAGCAGACGCAGTAGTGTAGCTACCGCCCCCCCCCCGGGCCCGTGCTCTGAGGGGGCTGCCTGTAAGGCTGTAACTGTATCTGTGGCAGAGCTCTGCCACGCTGTTTTCTCTGCCACAGGACCTGTGATGAGGTCACAGGAGGGGAGGAGTCGAGGTCACATGATCAGGGGCCTCTCAGTGTATGCAGGACTGGAGTGCTGGATGAAGGAAAGTTTGTGTGTGAGGTCAGGAGGAGTTTACAGGGTGGATGTAGCAGAGCCGTGTGTGTAGGGGGTGTACGGAGCAGAGCCGCATGTGTGCCAGGTGTACGGAGCAGAGCCACGTGTGTACGAGGTGTATGGAGCAGAGCCGCGTGTGTACGAGGTGTACGGAGCAGAGCCGCATGTGTACGAGGTGTATGGAGCGAGCCGCATGTGTACGAGGTGTACGGAGCGGAACAGTGTGTGTTCAAGGTGCACAGAGCGGAGCCGCATGTATACAAGGTTTACAGAGCGGAGCCGTGTGTGTACAAGGAGTACAGAGCATGGCCACGTGTGTAAAAGGTGTAAAGAGCAGAGTCGCATGTGTACGAGGTTTACAGAGTGGAGCCGTGTGTGTGCGAGGTGTACAGAGTGGAGCTGCGTGTGGACGGGGTGTACGGAGCGGAGCCACGTGTGTATGGGGTGTACGGCGTGCACGGAGCGGAGCCGCGTGTGTACGGCATGTACGGAGCGGAGTCGCGTGTTTACGGCGTGTACGGAGCGGAGCCATGTGTGTACGGGGTGTACGGAGCGGAGCCACGTGTTTATGGGATGTACGGAGTGGAGCCACGTGTGTAAGGGTTGTACGGAGTGGAGCTGTGTTTGTATGGGATGTACAAAACGGAGCCCTGTGTGTACGAAGTGTATGGAGCTGAGCCGTGTGTGTATGGAGCGGAGCAGAGCCATGTGTGTATGGAGTGGAGCCACGTGTGTATGGAGTGGAACTGCATGTGCACGAGGTGTATGGAGCAAAGCCGCATGTGTACAAGGTTTACGGAGTGGAACCATGTATGTACAAGGTGTACAGAGCGTTGCCACGTATGTAAAAGGTGTACGGAGCAGAGACGCATGTGTACGAGGTTTACGGAGTGGAGCCATGTGTGTACTGAGTGGGGACGTGTGTGTGCGAGGTGTACAGAGCGGAGCCGTGTGTGTACGAGGCATAAAAAGCGGAACCGTGTGTGCATGAGGTGTGCAGAGCCATACGTGTACAAGGTGTATGGTGGAGAGCATCCATACCTCCCAGCGAGACAGTCCCGATTTTGAGAGAGAGTCTTCCCCTCTGTCCTGGCCGGAAGCTTTCTTTTCCCGCGGACACAGGAGTACACGGCGGAGCCCCGAGGAGCACTTTTAAAGTTCACACATGACGTTCCACCGGAAGTGACGTGCTAGAAGCTGACCGGAAATTAGGTAATTTCGGGAGGAGATTTTTACGGAACCATGGAGGAACTTCAGGGAATGCTTCAGATCCATCACCGTGTCTTCCGACAGCGCGGACAGCGGGATCGCCATGGACTCGAGGATGCCGGCCATGTGAGCGGGAGGCTCAGGTGGGCACTACAATGGGAGCCGGACTGCTATAGTATCTTTATAGAATCTTTCTATCTTTCTCTTTCTGTTCTTTCTTTCTCTGTCTAATCTTTGTTTTTTTCTTTCTCTCTCTGTTATTTCTTTCCTCTCTTTCTCTCTTCTTTCTTTCTCTCTGTTCATTCTTTCTTTCCCCTCTTCCTTTATCTCTCTCTCTGTTCTTCCTTTCCCCTTTCTTTCTCTCTAATCTTTCTTTTTCTCTCTGCTTTTTCTTTCTCTCTCTGTTCTTTCTCTCTTGCTCTGTTCTTCCTTTCTCTCTCTGTTCTCTTTCTTTCCCCTTATTCTTTCTCTCTGTTCTTTCTTTCCTCTTTCTCTCTCTGTTCTTTCTCTCTCTGTTGTCTTTCTTTCCCATCTTTCTTTCTCTTTCTCTGTTTTTTCTTTCTTTCCCCTATTTCTTTCTCTCTCTCTGTTCTTTCTTTCCCCTCTTTCTTTCTCTCTGTTTTTTCTTTCTTTCCCCTATTTCTTTCTCTCTCCCTCTCTGTTCTTTCTTTCTCCTCTTTCTTTTTTCTCTCTCTGTTCTTTTTTCTGTCCACTCTTTCTTTCTCTCTCTGTTCTTTTTCTTTCTCTCTGTTCTTTCTTTCCCCTCTGTCATTCTTTCTCTCTGTTCTTTCTTTCCCCTCTTTCTCTCTGTTCTTTCTTTCGCTCTGTTCTTTCTTTCTTTCTTCCTTTCTTTCTTTCTCTTTCTATCCCCTCTTTCTTTCTCTCTTTAATCTTTATTTCTTTCTCTCTGTAATCTTTCTTTCTCTCTGTAATCTTTCTTTCTCTCTCTGTTCTTTCTCTCTCTGGTCTTCCTTTCTTTCTCTCTGTTCTTTCTTTCTCTGTTCTCTTTCTTTCCCCTCTTTATTTCTATTCTTTCTCTGTTCTCTCTCTCTGTGTTCTTTCTTTATTTCTCTCTTTCTCTCTCTGTTCTTTCTTTCCCCTCTTTATTTCTCTCTCTGTTCTTTCTTTCCCCTCTTTATTTCTCTCTGTTCTTTCTTTCCCCTCTTTCTTTTTTTTCTCTCTCTGTTCTTTTTTCTGTCCCCTCTTTCTTTCTCTCTGTTCTTTCTTTCCCATTTCTTTCTTTCTCTGTTGTTTCTTTCTTTCCCCTCTTTCTTTCTTTCTCTCTCTGTTCTTTCTTTCCCCTCTTTCTCTTTCTTTCTCGCTCTGTTCTTTCTTTCCCCTCTTTCTTTCTCTCTCCCTCTCTTCTTTCTCTCTTTCCCCTCTTTCTTTTTTCCTCTCTCTCTGTTCCTTTTTTCTGTCCCATCTTTCTCTCTCTCTGTTCTTTTTTTCTGTCCCCTCTTTTCTTTCTCTCTCTGTCTCTTTCTTCTTTCTTTCTTTCTTTCTTTCTTTCTTTCTTTCTTTCTCTGTTGTTTCTCTTTCTTCTTTCTTTCTCTCTGTTCTTTCTTTCCCCTCTTTCTTTCTTTCTTTCTTTCTTTCTTTCTTTCTTTCTTTCTCTCTCTTCTTTCTTTCTCTCTCTGTTTTTTTTTCTCTCTCTCTGTTCTTTCTTTCTTTTCCTCAGTACCAGTCAGTGTGCCCACAGTACAGGTAGAATAAGAGGGGTAGGAAACTAGGCGGCACTGGTCACATTGATCCTTTCATACTTTTTACTGGTGTATAATCATATGCCCTGAGCACCCCCATAAAGTGGGCCAGCCCCAGACAACAGGGTACAAACAAATCACTATTGCTATCAGTCCAAGTGGACAATTATATACATAAAGTTAATGATGTCCCTGTGCCAAGCAGTGCGGAGGATCAGAATACACTGAGGAGACCAGAGCAGCGGAGTATGGTGTGAAGAATTATATGGGGCCCATTATGCTGTATGAAGTAATATATGGTGCCCATTATGCTCTATGAAGTAATATATGGTGCCCATTATACTGTATGCAGTAATATATGGGGCCCATAATACTGTATGAAGTAATATATGTAGCCCATTATACTGTATGAAGTAATATATGGTGCCCATTATACTGTATGAAGTAATATATGGTGCCCACTGTGCTGTATGAAGTAATATATGGGGCCCATTATGCTGTATGAAGTAATATATGGGGCCCATTATACTGTATGAAGTGATATTTGGGAGCCATTATACTGTATGAAGTAATATATGGTGCCCACTATGCTGTATGAAGTAATATATGGGGCCCAATATACTGTATGAAGTAATAAATGGGGCCCATTATACTGTATGCAGTAATATGTGGGGCACATAATACTGTATGGAGCATTATGTGGGGATAGGGGATGAGTTTCTGTTTGTTGTGGATCTGACCACTGGGACCCCCATGATCCTGGGAAACGTAGCTTTGAAGAACACCATGTAAATAGAGCTGTGGTCAATCATGCGCACTGTGGTGCCATTCACCTGTGGCTCTTCAAATAACTCCTTTAAGAGAGTGATGAGGGGATGACAAAGTATAGCAAAAATTCACTGATTGGGGCTGATGAGTGCTATAGTTTGTGGGCTTGTGGTATTTGTGTGGCAGGGCTGCTTTTTTGTCCCAGTCCGGCCCTGTGCCAGGCCTACCATTGCCATTAATGACCCTTGTTCTGGATACTTCTGTGTTGTTCTTGTATGTGCGTGTCATGGCGCTGATATCCTTGTGTTTGGACACTTTTTTTCTATTTATCTAAATCAAAATGTCCACTATTGTACTCAGTTCTACAGGATAGATATAAAAATTTACTTTGTGTGCAGGGGGGGGCGTCATTTTACTGTTCGCCTCAGGCAGCAGAGAGGCCAGGTTCACCCCTGCTCCCAGTGATGTAAAATAAGCTCTGGAGGCAGAGTTATCTTCCAGGCAACATCCCCCCAGAGTCTGGAAGAGGTCATTTTTATAACGACGTGATAATAAAATAAGATCCTGAGTGACCAATTGCTTCCATAAGTCACATCATTAGAAAACTGAATCTACCTGTGTGTAATTTATTCTCAGTATAACTAAATCTGTTCTGTAAAGGCCTCAGAGGTAAGTTACTAGAGGATACACACAGAAAAATAAAGAGGTAAACAGAAAATAAAATATTCATAAATGAACAAAAAAAGTTAAAAACTGAAAAACTAAAAATCCCCAAAGGGGCCAAGGTGGCCCTTCCATGAAGCTGATCCTTAGGACAATGTCACCGAATAACACCTATCTAAGTCATTTATACATATAGGTAAAGAAAAGAGGCAGTAAAAAAGGTGTTACAAAAAGGCAGCAAAGCCAGTGGTCTCATTTAGGCCTTGAGGTGAAAGGGTGCCAAGACGAAAAATCCAGCTAAATCTCCCCCTCTGGGGCCCATATCAATTTGGTCAATGCCTCTAACTCTGAATACAGCAGTTATGGTGTTGCCTGAAATGCTGGGGGACTGCTATGGAAAATGCTAATGTGCCGGTCATATAATGGGAATTCTTATTTGATTATGTTACTGACAGCGATGTATGAATGCTATTATTATTTAGTCGTAATCATGTGTCTTTTTATTACTGTACTGTACTGTACAGTCAATGCTGTAGATTAAAACAGTGGAGGTGTTATTTTAGGTTAACACATACATGCACATGCAGGTCTGCTCCAAAATCTTCCTGAAAAACTGCTTCAAGTACTCTTTAAAAAATAGTCTTCCTATTCATTTCAGTGGAAAATCCACTTAGCTTTTCATCTAGTGAGTTTTTAGAGAGGTTATTTTCTCCAACAAAGTTTTCACCATGGACAAAAAGAAGTGACAATGCACTTGTTTTATGATGTTTCCTTATGGATTCTGCTCCAGTTTTGATATGAAAGGCTGCAAAACTTCATGTGGAAAAAATACTTCAAAGACCACTTCAAAACCACTGAAAAATTCTTAAAAAAATTGCATTTCTTGTGGTGGATTCCTTTTGAAAGCCTTGTTGACAGTGGCGTAACTACAAAGTTATTGGCCACGGTGTGAACTTTCAAATGGGGCCCCCATGCCAAAATACACGCACTTCTCCGCTCTGCACACCTTGTACACGCGTGGCTGCGCTCCGCACACCTCGTACACACACGGCTCCGCACACCTTGTACACGCGCAACTCCGCTCCGCACACCTTGTACACGCACGGCTCCGCTCCACACACCTTGTACATGCGCGGCTCCGCTCCGCACACCTTGTACATGCGCAGCTCCGCTCCGCACACCTTGTACACGCGCACCCTGCTTCGCACACTTCGTACACACACGGCTCCTATCCGTACACCTCATACACATGCGGCTCCACTCTGTACACGCGTGGCTCCGCTCACCTCATACATATGCAGCTCCATACACTTCGTACACACACAGCTGCACTCCATACACTTCGTACACACACGGCTGTGCTCCATACACTTCATACACCATACTCCTTCCTCACCATCACAGAAACCTGGCTCACCTCCTCTGACACAGCCTCTCCTGCTGCACTCTCATATGGTGGATTCCACCTTTCCCACACCCCCGCCCCAGCTGCAAGCATGGTGGAGGAGTTGGTTTTCTCCTGTCAGATAACTGCTCCTTCACCCCAAACCCACTGCCGCCCTCTGTTACCCTCCCTTCCTTTGAGGTGCACTCTGTGCGCTTCTACTCCCCCTCCAACCTCCAACTAGCTGTCATATACCACCCTCCAGGGTCAGCCACCACCTTCTTTGAAAACTTCACCACCTGGCTACTTCATTTTCTTTCCACTGATATCCCCACTATCATCTTGGGCGACTTCAACATCACCAACATCTACACTCAATGTCTGAATCCCTCCTCCCTCTTACAGACATAAGTTCCCTACACAATGCGGATGCTGCTGCCGCTCTATATAACACCACAATAGCTGTAGCATTGGAATCAGTTGCCCCTCTCAAACATACCAAAGCTCGCAAAATCAACAGACAGCCCTGGCACACCAGTCTGACCAAAGAACTGAGGCGGGCTTCCAGGGCTGGTGAGCGGAGATGGAAAAAATCCCACTCCAATGAGGACTTCATCACATTCAAACAGTCCCTCACTACTTTCAAGGCCACACTCGCTGCGGCAAAACAAACCTTCTCATCTCTCATATCCTCCCTGTCTCACAACCCTAAACAGCTATTCAACACCTTCATTTCTCTCCTCCAGCCCCCAGCACCTCCTCCCTCTCCACTCATCTCAGCTGAAGACTTTGCCTCATTTTTCAAGGAGGAGATTGATAACATCAGAGACAGTTTTGGTCAACAACCCCCAGTGCCCTTCCTCCTACCTGCCCTGCCCTCCTCCCCCAAAACCAACTTCTCCACCATTACAGAAGATTGACTCTCCACTCTACTCTCAAGATCACATCTCACTACCTGTGCACTTGACCCGATCCCATCCCAATTCATCCCAAACCTCACCACAGTCTTCATCCCAACCCTAACCCATCTCTTCAACCTATCACTAACAACTGGTCTATTCCCCTCAAGCTTTAAACATGCCTCAATCACGCCTATCCTCAAAAAGCCCTCTCTTGACCCATCTGTATCTAGTTATCACCCTATATCGCTTCTCCCCTATGCCTCAAAACTACTGCAACAACACGTCCATCTTAAACTATCCTCCCACCTCTCTTCTTGCTCCCTCCTTGACCACTTGCAGTCCGGCTTCCGACCACACCACTCCACTGAAACTGCCCTAACTAAGGTCACCAATGACCTAGCCGCCAAGGCCAAGCGACACTACTCTGTCCTCCTCCTCCTGGACCTGTCCTCTGCCTTTGACACAGTGGACCATTCCCTATTACTACAGACCCTCTCATCTCTTGGTATCAGAGACTTGGCCCTATCTTGGATTGCGTCATACCGAGCAGACCGGACAATCAGTGTCTAGCATTCACACACCACCTCCTCACCGCACCCCCTATCCGTCGGAGTCCCGCAAGGTTCAGTCCTAGGGCCCCTGCTCTTCTCCGTTTACACCTTCAGCCTCGGACAGCTCTTAGAATCTCTTGGCTTTCAGTATTATCTCTATGCTGGTGACACACAGATCTACATCTTTCAACCAGATATCACCTTCCTACTAAACAGAATCCCTCAATGTCTGTCTGCTATTTCATCCTTCTCCACTAGATTTCTAAAACTTAATATGGACAAAACAGAATTAATCATCTTTCGCCCTTCTCACGTAACCCCCCAACGGACCTATCCATTAAAGTAAACAGCTGCCCACTTTCTCTAGTCCCACAAGCTCACTGCCTTGGGGTTATCCGTGACACTGATCTCTCTTTCAAACCACATATCCAAGCCTGTTGTGAGCTCACTTTCGGGTTTGCCTCTGGCTTCTGGTGAGGGTTATGGAGCTGGCTGTGCTGACAGAGGAGTAGTGAGTTCTCTATCTGGACTCCCTCTGTTGGTGAAGGGAGGCAATGAAGCTGATCTAAATGGAGTGCTGATATAGTGATTTGAAGTCTAGCGACTTCAGGGTCTTTTTCTATCAGACGTGTTGGACATTCTTTTTGGCAGGGTTTTTTGCGTGATTGCAGACAGCAGATTTTCTATCCTGTCCTTTCTAGTTAGCGAGGGCCCCATCGTTTGCTCAGCCTATCTTTCTACCTGTGTCTGTGTTTTCATCTTGTTTCACCGACAATACATGTTGGGGGCTGTCTATTGCTTTGGGGTCTGCTCTGGGGCAGTTTAGATTTTCCCTTTCTTTCTTTAGGCTTATTTAGTTCTCCGGCCGTGACGAGGCGTCTAGGACCACCGTAGGCACGCTCCACGGCTACTGCTAGTTGTTGTGGATAGGATCAGGGGTCTGCAATCTGCTAGTTACCAACCTCTCTGGTTTTCTGGGCTTAGCTTCTAGGGTACTCAAAAGCAGGAGAGAATTGTATAAAAAAAAAAAAAGTGTCAGAATTTTTTTTTTTTTAATGTATATTTTCTCCTATTTTTCTCTGGGGCCGTAGGAGGATTCTTTTTTTTTTCTTTTTCTCCTTGATGGAGATTAAGCAATTGTCTGATCGTGTGGAGCAGCTGGCTGCTGAAGTGCGGGGAATTTCCACCTATCTCACTCATTCACATGCTGTTGAACCAAGGATCCCTGCTCCTGATGTGTTTTCTGGAGATCGGTCTAAATTTTTGAATTTTAAGAATAATTGTAAATTATTTCTTGCTTTGAAGCCTAACTCATCGGGGAGCTCTGCGCAGCAGGTTAAAATTGTCATCTCCTTTCTGCGCGGCGATCCTCAGGATTGGGAGTTTTCTTTGACACCTGAAGATCCTGTTTTGACTAATGTGGATACATTTTTTCAAGCCTTGGGGTTGTTATATGATGAACCTAATGCTATTGATCAAGCTGAGAGAGCCCTATTGGCATTGAACCAGGGTAAGGATCCTGCAGAGTTATTCTGTCAGAAATTCCGAAAGTGGGCGGTCCTTACTACATGGAATGATAGTGCATTGGCAGCTCTCTTTCGGAAGGGTTTGTCTGAGACTTTAAAAGTTACTATGGTGGGATCTCCTGTTCCCTCTGGTCTTGACGATTCTATGTCATTAGCCATTCAAGTTGATCGGCGTTTACGTGAACGTAAGACTACACGGGAGGCGCTGCCTGCCACATTTTGAACAAATGTCTGAACCTATGCAATGTGATGGAGTTTTGTCTAGGGCGCAACGTCAGGACTTTAGAAGGCGTAATAAGCTGTGTTTTTTCTGTGGAGATGCCTCTCATATTATTTCTGTCTGCCCTAAACGAGAGAAAAGTTTTGCACACACATTTGCTGTGGGTGGTGTACAACCTAAGTTTCTTTTGGCAATTACTCTGATCTGCTACTTATCCACATTTTCCGCGAAGGCTTTTGTGGATTCAGGAGCGGCCTTGAATCTAATGGACTTGGATTTTGCTAAACGCTGTGGTTTCCTATGACACCTCTGCGGACGCCTATTCCTTTGAGGGGTATTGATGCTACTCCTTTGGCGAAGAATAAACCTGTTTTGGACCCAGGTGATAATGCGGGTCGCCCCAGACCACCAAGAAAATTGCAGATTTTTGGTGTTGCATAATTTACATGATACCATTGTTCTGGGTTTTCCCTGGTTGCAAATCCATAATCCGGTTTTGGATTGGAAATCTGTGTCTGTGGTGAGTTGGGGTTGTCGGTGTGCTCTTGGTGACACTCCTGTTTTCTTCACCTCTCCCCAGTCGCATGATGTTCCTGACTATTTGGCTGATTTTTATGATGTATTTAGTGAAAGCAAGTCTGCGTCTTTGCCCCCTCATAGGAGTTATGACTGTGCAATTGAGTTGAGACCTTGGTGTAAATTTCCCAAGGGTCGACTTTTCAATTTATCTGTACCCGAACACGAGGCTATGCAATCTTATATTAAGGAGTCGTAGGAGAAGGGTCATATTAGACCATCCTCTTCGCCCTTAGGTGCTGGGTTTTTTTTCGTGGCTAAGAAGGATGGTTCATTAAAGCCTGTATTGACTATCGTTCCCTCAACAAAATTACGGTTAAATTTCAGTATCCGTTACCCCTGATTTCTGATTTATTCTCCAGAGTTAAAGGTGCTTGCTGGTTTACTAAGCTTGACCTCAGGGGGGCGTATAATCTTATTCGCATCAAGCATGGGGATGAATGGAAGATGGCGTTTAATACTCCGGAGGGACATTTTGAGTACCTGGTGATGCCTTTTGGGCTCACTAATATGAATGATATTTTCCGGGACTTTGTGGATATGTTTTTGATCATCTATCTGGATGATATTTTGATCTTTTCCAGGGATTGGGATTCTCATGTGGAACATGTTCGGACTGTGTTCCGGATTTTGAGGGAGAATTCCTTGTATGTTAAGGGATCGAAGGGCCTTTTTGGTGTACAGAGGATTTCATTTTTGGGATTTATTTTGTCTCCGTCAACTATTGAAATGGACCCGGCCAAGGTACAGGCCATTTATGATTGGGTTCAACCCACTTCTTTGAAGGCTCTCCAGAAGTTTTTGGGTTTTGCTAATTTTTATCGTAAATTTATAGCTCATTTTTCTGGTATTGCTAAACCACTGACTGATTTAACTAAGAAGGGTGCTGATGTGCTGAATTGGTCTTCAGAGGCTGTTTCGGCCTTTCAGGAGCTGAAGCGGAGGTTCACTTCTGCTCCGGTTTTGCGGCCACCTGATGTCTCACTTCCTTTTCAGGTGGAGGTAGACGCTTCAGAGATTGGTGCAGGAGCTGTTTTGTCCCAAAAAGATCCGATGACGTCTAAAATGAATCCCTGTGCCTTCATTTCCCGAAAGTTCTCCCCATCTGAACGCAACTATGATGTGGGGAATCCGGAATTGTTAGCCATGAAATGGGCATTTGAGGAGTGGAGACATTGGTTGGAGGGAGCTAGACATCAAGTTGTGGTCCTCACTGACCACAAGAATTTGATTTACCTTGAGTCGGCCAAACGCTTGAATCCTAGACAGGCTAGGTGGGCCTTGTTTTTTATGCGTTTTGATTTTGTGGTCTCCTTCCAGGCACTAAGAATGTTAAGGCAGACGCCCTTTCTAGGAGTTTCTTTGCTGATTCTCCTAGTGTGACCAAGCCTACTACCATCCTAGGTGAGGGGATAGTTCTTTCTGCCATCTCACCCGAATTGAGACGTGCTCTGGAAGAGTTCCAGGAGGACAAACCTGAGCGTTGTCCTATGGGAAAATTGTATGTTCCTGACCAGTGGAGGAAGAGAGTGATGTCTGAAGTTCATTGCTCCGCATTGGCTGGTCATCCAGGTATTTTTGGTACCAGAGATTTGGTGAGTCGGACTTTTTGGTGGCCCGCCTTATCTCGTGATGTCAGAAATTTTGTGCAGTCCTGTGGGACTTGTTACCGGTCTAAACCCTGTTCTCGCTCTAGTGGGTTGTTGATGCCCTTGCTGGTACCTAAGAGGCCATGGACCCATATTTCAATGGATTTTATTTCTGATCTTCCTGTCTCTCAGAGAATGACTGATATCTGGGTGATTTGTGATAGATTCTCTAAGATGGTCCATCTTGTACCACTCCCAAAGTTGCCATCTTCCGCAGAGTTGGTACCCTTGTTTTTACAACAGGTGGTTCGGTTGCATGGGATTCCTGAGAACATTGTATCGGACAGAGGAGTTCAGTTTGCTTCCAGATTCTGGAAAGCCTTTTGTTCCAAGCTGGTAATTCAGTTGTCCTTCTCCTCTGCATTTCACCCTCAAACCAATGGGCAGACGGAGAGAACAAACCAGACTTTGGAGTCCTATTTGAGATGTTTTACATCTGCTGATCAGGATGATTGGGTTTCATTTTTGCCCTTGGCCGAATTCGCTTTAAATAATAGAGCTAGTTCTGCCACCTTGATGTCGCCCTTTTTCTTTAACTTTGGGTTTCATCCTCGATTTTCTTCAGGGCAAGTGGAATCTTCAGCCTGCCCAGGTGTTGACACTGTGGTAGAGAGAATGCAGCAGATTTGGGACCAAGCGGGGGATAAGTTGTCTCTCTCCCAGGAAAAGGCCCAGCGGTTTTCTAACCGGCATAGGTCCATTGGTCCCCGGTTTAAAGTGGGTGATATGGTTTGGTTGTCATCAAAGAATATCTCTATGAAGGTGGCTTCTCCAAAGTTCAAGCCAAGATTTATTAAACCTTACAAGATTTTGGAGATTCTTAATCCGGTTTCTTTTCGATTGGCTCTTCCTGTTATGTTTAAGATCCATAACGTGTTTCATAAATCACTGTTGAAGAGATATGTTGAGCCAGTAGTTCCTATGGCTGCACCTCCTGACCCTGTATTGGTTGAAGGTAATGTGGAATATAAGGTAGAGAAAATACTGGATTCTCATCTGGCTAGACGGAGACTCCAGTATTTCACCAAGTGGAAGGGTTATGGTCAGGAGGACAATTCTTGGGTCTCTGCCTCTGATATTCATGCCGATAGATTGGTTAGTGCTTTTCATCGGGCCCATCCTGATCGACCCAGTGGCGTGGATGAGGGTTCGGTGACCCCTCCTCAAGGGGGGGGTACTGTTGTGAGCTCATTTTCGGGTTTGCCTCTGGCTTCTGGTGAGGGTTATGGAGCTGGCTGTGCTGACAGAGGAGTAGTGAGTTCTCTATCTGGACTCCCTCTGTTGGTGAAGGGAGGTAATGAAGCTGATCTAAATGGCAGAGACCGGCCACCTGAGGAAGAGGACTGCGATTGGACATTAGGAGTTTCTGATTGGATTTAAGGCAGCCACCTCCCTAGTTTCTTGCTGGTGATTTTTCCTGACTCTGGCTCCTGGTTTCCAGTTTGGTTCTTGCCTTCCTGAAGCTAAGTTTTCTCTGCTATTGTTCATATGAGTTTTTGTCTGGTTTACTTAGTTTTTGTGTTCAGCCAGCCCTGGCTGGGACTGGGCTGAATCCCCATTTTGTCTCTGATCAGTTGATCTCTTTTGCTCTGTCTTCAGAATATACCTGAGTGCTGATATAGTGATTTGAAGGCTAGCTACTTCAGGGCCTTTTTCTATCAGACGTGTTGGACATTCTTTTTGGCAGGGTTTTTTGCGTGATTGCAGACAGCAGCTTTTCTTTCCTGTCCTTTCTAGTTAGCGAGGGCCCCATCATTTGCTCAGCCTATCTTTCTACCTGTGTCTGTGTTTTCATCGTGTTTCACCGACAATACATTTTGGGGGCTGTTTATTGCTTTGGGGTCTGCTCTGGGGCAGTTTAGATTTCCCCTTTCTTTTTTTAGGCTTATTTAGTTCTCCGGCCGTGACGATGCGTCTAGGATCACCATAGGCACGCTCCATGGCTACTGCTAGTGGTTGTGGATAGGATCAGGGGTCTGCAATCCGCTAGTTACCAACCTCTCCAGTTTTCTGGGCTTAGCTTGCTTTTTGTTGTTTCCTCCTCGGTGACTCATTCATAACACAAGCCCTTTCCACTTCCTGCCGACTTCAAGTCAAAAATATTTCACGGATCCGTACATTCCTCAACCAAGAATCTGCAAAAACCCTAGTCCATGCCCTCATCATCTCCCGCCTTGACTACTGCAACCTCCTGCTCTGGCCTCCCCCCTAACACTCTCGCACCCCTCCAATCTATTCTTAACTCTGCTGCCCGACTAATCCACCTGTCCCCCCACTATTCCCCGGCCTCTCCCCTCTGTCAATCCCTGTACTGGCTCCCCATTACCCAAAGACTCTAGTTCAAACCCCTAACCATGACATACAAAGCCATCCACAACCTGAGTCCTCCGTACATCTGTGACCTGGTCACCCGGTACTTACCTGCACGAAACCTCCGATCCTCACAAGATCTCCTTCTGTACTCCCCTCTTATCTCCTTTTCTCACAATCGCATACAAGATTTCTCCTGTGCATCCCCCCTACTCTGGAACTCTCTACCACAACATATCAGACTCTCGCCTACCATGGAAACCTTCAAAAAGAACTTGAAGACCTACCTCTTCCGACAAGCCTACAACTTGCAGTAACCACCGATCCACCAAACCACTGCATGACCAGCTCTACCCTCGCCTACTGTATCCTCACCCATCCTGTTGTAGATTGTGAGCCCTCACGGGCAGGGTCCTCTCTCATCCTGTACCAGTCATGACTTGTATTGTTTAAGATTACTGTACTTGCATGTATTATGTATACCCCTCCTCACATGTAAAGCACCATGGAATAAATGGCGCTATAATAATAAATAATAATAATACACACACGGCTGCGCTCCATACACTTTGTACACACAGCTCTGCTCCGTACACCTTGTACACACACATGGCTCTGCTACATCCACCCTGTACACCCCTCCTGACCCCACACATAAACTTACCCTCATCCAGCACCAAGACAACCAGCACAGCAGAGTCCTGCATAAACGGAGGACCCTGATCATGTGACCCCTGACGCCTCTCCTCCTGTGACCTCAGCACAGGACCGGTGCACACAGAACAGCTATCGCATCAGGCCAATTGCAGCCTGGCAGCCAATCAAAGCAAAGAGCTGCACAGCCAATGAGCGGCTGCAGCTCCCAGAGGCTGCCACTCCACTGACACGCCCACTACACAGCTCACCTTGGAAGTGCAAACTCGCAATCGGGCCCCTAAGCACTCCAGGCCCTGTGGTACTTACGCCCCTGCTTGTTGGATTTTTCTTCCCCAAAAAACTATGTGTGAACATACCCTCATGCATTATGTAAGTGCTATTGTTTGGCAATATTCTGGAGAATGATTATACTTAGTGAACAGAAATGAAACCTCATATTGATTTTGATAGTTAGACCAAGTTTGATTTTCTAGATTTAGGCAAGATGTTCAGCAGATATCTTGAACTGCCCTCAGCATCTGTTCATATATTATTTCCTGTTTTTCTGATCCGGCTCTTCAGCTAAGATTTTTCCTTGTCTTGTAAGCTCCAGCTATTTTTCCTGCTGCAAATCCATGAGTTTTCCTCCCCAGCACCTTTCCCATCTTCTCCACTTTTGGGAGTCTGAGAGGTTTCATTTATTCAGTTTGCTTTTTGGTTCTCCTTATTTATCCCTGTCTATCCTCTGTGAACGTGTTTTAGTTACTCATCCTGCATTCTCGTGTCTTCCTGCACACTTTCCTTTATTTTTTTCTTGGATTTGTGTTGCGGCCTCCCCTTTGGTTCCTTGTGAGGAAAAGGTGGCTACTTTGAAGAACCTAGAATATAAGACAAATCAGAAGGTATGTCCAAACTTTTGGTCTGTACTGTATATATATATACACTCACTGGCCACTTTATTAGGTACACCTGTCCAACTGTGTGTTAAGACTTAATTTCTAATCAGTCAATCACATGGCGGCAACTCAGTGCATTTAGGCATGTAGACATGGTCAAGACAATCTCCTGCAGTTCAAACCGAGCATCAGTATGGGGAAGAAAGGTGATTTGAGTGCCTTTGAACGTGGCATGATTGTTGGTGCCAGAAGGGCTGGTCTGAGAATTTCAGAAACTGCTGATCTACTGGGATTTTCACGCACAACCATCTCTAGGGTTTACAGAGAATGGTCCGAAAAAGAAAAAAAATCCAGTGAGCGGCAGTTCTGTGGCCGGAAATGCCATGTTGATGCCAGAGGTCAGAGGAGAATGGGCAGACTGGTTCGAGCTGATAGAAAGGCAACAGTGACTCAAATTGCCACCCGTTACAACCAAGGTAGGCAGAAGAGCATCTCTGAACGCACAGTGCGTCGAACTTTGAGGCAGATGGGCTACAGCAGCAGAAGACCACACTGGGTACCACTCCTCTCAGCTAAGAACAGGAAACTGAGGCTACAATTTGCACAAGCTCATCGAAATTGGACAGTAGAAGATTGGAAAAACGTTGCCTGGTCTGATGAGTCTCGATTTCTGCTGCGACATTCGGATGGTAGGGTCAGAATTTGGCGTAAACAACATGAAAGCATGGATCCATCCTGCCTTGTATCAACGGTTCAGGCTGGTGGTGGTGGTGTCATGGTGTGGGGAATTTTTTCTGGGCACTCTTTGGGCCCCTTGGTACCAATTGAGCATCGTTGCAACGCCACAGCCTACCTGAGTATTGTTGCTGACCATGTCCATCCCTTTATGACCACAATGTACCCAACATCTGATGGCTACTTTCAGCAGGATAATGCGCCATGTCATAAAGCTCGAATCATCTCAGATTGGTTTCTTGAACATGACAATGAGTTTACTGTACTCAAATGGCCTCCTCAGTCACCAGATCTCAATCCAATAGAGCATCTTTGGGATGTGGTGGAACGGGAGATTCGCATCAGGGATGTGCAGCCGACAAATCTGCGCCAACTGTGTGATGCCATCATGTCAATATGGTCCAAAATCTCTGAGGAGTGCTTCCAGCACCTTGTTGAATCTCTGCCACGAAGAATTGAGGCAGTTCTGAAGGCAAAAGGGGGTCCAACCCCTTACTAGCATGGTGTACCTAATAAAGTGGCCAGTGAGTGTATATATATATATATACAGTATATATATATATATATATATATATATTGCGCCACACACATACATGTATATATTACATAGTCTCCTTTGTTATGTATATTGCCGTCCCTTATTATGCAGTGCCCTCTCTTGCTATGTAGAGCAGCCCTGTTTTTTTATTACATACCGTCCTGTCTTGTTAGCTGTATAATGCAATGATGGCTAGGAAAGCTTCCTTTCTAATGGAGGAGATGATGGACTGGTCGTCTGGTCACCGGCTCCTCCATCAGCAGTCATTTTATATCTAAAAAGAGAGGGGACTATGTGATAAAAGAGGGCACTGTTAATAACAAAATTAACAAGAATACACTATGTAAGATACAGCACTGTTCATAACAGCAGAGGAAGCTTTATAATAAGGGACGGCACCATATATAACTAAAGAGGATGGTATGAAATAAGGGATGGTATTATACATAATAAAAGAGGAAACTATGTAACTAAGGATGGTGTTATACAGAATTAGTCAGTACACTATATGCTAAGGGACTGTGTTATACATAATAAGTACGTATACTATATGCTAAGGGACTGTGTTAGACATAATAAGTGAGTACACTATATACTAAGGGACTGTGTTAGACATAATAAGCGAATAATAATGTCTTCCTCCACCTCCCCCTGTTCCTAAGTCCATTATAAGTCCCCCTTCCTCCCATCCCAATCCCCTACACCCCTCATTGTCCTCCTCTCCCTGCATCCCATTATTGTCCTCTCCCCCACCCCATCATTGCCCTCGTTCCCACCTCCATCATTACCTTCGCCCCACCACTATCATTGCTTTCTCCCCTGCCACCCCATCATTGCCTCCTTCCCCATCACTCCCATCATTGTCTTTTCCACTACCACCATCATTGCCTTCTTCCCCACCCCATCATTGCCCTTTTCACCACTTCCATCATTTCCTCTTCCCCACCATCCCCATCATTGCCCTCCCCATCACCTCCATCATGGCCTTCTCCCCATCACCTCCATCATGGCCTTCTCCCCATCACCTCCATCATGGCCTTCTCCCCATCAACTCCATCATGGCCTTTTCCCCATCACCTTCATCAAGGCCTTCTCCCCATCACGGCCTTCTCCCTATCACCCCATCATGGCCTTCTCCCCAATACCCCATCATGGCCTTCTCCCCATAATGGCCTTCTCCCCATCACCCCATCATGGCCTTCTTCCCATCACCCCATCATGGCCTTCTTCCTATCACCCCATCATGGCCTTCTCCCCATCACCCCATCATAGCCTTCTCCCCATCATGGCCTTCTCCCCATCACCCCATGGCCTTCTCCCCATCATGGCCTTCTCCCCATCGCCCCATCATGGCCTTCTCCCCATCACCCCATCATGGCCTTCTCCCCATCACCCCATCATGGCCTTCTCCCCATGATGGCCTTCTCCCCATCACCCCATCATGGCCTTTTCCCCATCATGGCCTTCTCCCCATCACCCCGTCATGGCCTTCTCCCCATCATGGCCCTCTCCCCATCACCCCATCATGGCCTTCTCCCCATCACCCTATCATGGCCTTCTCCCTATCATGGCCTTCTCCCCATCATCCCATCATGGCCTTCTCCCCATCACCCCTTCATGACCTTCTCCACCTACACACACACACATACACATCGATCCACACACACACACATACACAAGACACATACATACTATATACTACATCATTGCTTTCTCCCCGTCACTCCCCATCACTCCCATCATCATACTACATACATACAGACACATACACAGTCACACGCACACACACACAGCAGCAATGACAGGCAGCACAGTACCTCACATGCCCGCTATGCAGCATCACCGCCTCCACCCTCCGGCTGCTTCCTGTGTCTCTGGCACAGCGGCCGCGCCGCTGAATGATGACGTCATTCAGCGGCGCCCGTCTCTGTGTCACAGAGACACAGGGAGCGCTGGCGCCGGGCAGGAAGGATCCTTGCAGCTGCGCTCCTGCTGTTTTCTCTTGCAGGCAGTGGAGCTGTTGGGATCTCTCCCTGTCCGCCGCTACACATGAGGGCAATCTGGCCAGGGGCCACCCGCAGAAACCGGCCAGATTGCACTCATCATTAGCCACCCTGCAGGGGCCCCCTGGAGCCTCTGGGCCCCGGTGCAACGCACCGGTTGAACCGGCGGTATGTCTGCCCATGCATATAGTAACTACAGACTTGTAGCCAAAGGCTGGACAACCCCTTTAAATCCTCATGTATCAGTATAACAAAGTTCCATATCAGGGCCATAGACTTATTTTTTTCCTGTTATGCTATTATGATGATCTGATTCCTGTATCTGTGTTTTTTGGTAAACCTAGTGGTATAATATGTATTTATATTAATTCCATCTAAATAAATGATCTAATGTTGTACATGCTTGTTAGTGAGTGACAGGCAAAGCATGGCTCTCATGAGATAGAGTATGGGATTTTGCCCTTACTTTTCAGCATTTCTGCTCACAGTTCTAGCGCTGCTCAGCGATTGATGTTCCATGGTGTTTTCTCATGTGTCTCAGCATCCCTCCTCTATTACCATGCTTATTACTGTGCTTGGCTCTTGCAGTTAATTAAAGTTTTCATTTTGCATGCAGAAATGTCAAATTCACTCTCGCTGGGAATGACTTAAAAATATCCTCACGTTCACATCAGTCAAGACCCGAAAAGAGTAAAAGATAGTTAATTTTTTAGATGAATGTTTTAATTATATAATGCTAAAACTACCTATTAATATTTGGTATGTATCTGCATTCTATTCTGTAGTAGAATACTTAATCCCTTCGCGACCTTGGATGTATCCATATGTCCTGTTTGTAGGTACCTACCGACCTTGGATGTAAGGATATATCATATCTTTAATGTGGCACCCCTGACCACATTAAGGTGCCTACTGAATCTTGTAGCAGGGCATTGGGAGTCATCATCACGAGGGTTGGCGCCACCCCCCTGCAACTACGATCATTGTAATTTGTTGCTCAGAACTGGTGCGATCAGATGATGACGTCGATCACACTAATCAAAGTGCACAGAGGCGATCTGACCTCAGAATGTCATTCTGTCGTACTTTTCTGGGCATTGTGGTGCCACAGACTTTTTGAACCCTGTGCCATCACTTCTGCTGGTGTTGCTGTTGAAGATAGTTTCTGATCCTTCTTTGATCCATTCCTGGTCCCTGAGCTTTCTTAATCCACCACAATCCCCAACTCCTCCTTTTCACCCCCTTTTCCCCTCTCCTTAACCCCCTCCCCACCCCCCTTCTGCCACTGAGTGCTGATCAGTACTTAATCAATCGATTTTTGCCATTTTTCTCTGTTCATGCGTCCTGCAGCTGCCAAGCTCTGATCAGCGACACAAATCACTGATCAGCGTCCATGCTGGCTGTTTTCCAAAACTGATGCCTGATGCTCTTCATCCTTTGTATGTAAACAGTGCCACATACAGACTGTATTTATTTGCACTGGTGTACCAAACGGCCTGATTGTAGGCTGGCTGTCTCATCAGTATTACTGCACCTGTGTAGTCGCCACCTTTATTTGGGTCCGCTGCACCCTGATAGTGCATTTGTCTTGAGGCCTAGACAGGTAAGCATCTTTGCCTGTTTTTTGGTGTGTTTTTTCTAGATTATTGGAGGATTTTCAAGTCCTCTTTTAGTGTTTTTTCTGTCTTGATATACCAGAAATGTCTGGAAATACCAGCTTAGCCAATAGCTGGCTAAGGCAGGAGGTCATTGAGATGGGCCAGGGACTATAGAGAATTGGGGACTATGTAAAAAGCATCAGAAGGGCACATGAATTATGCGTTGGGTATAGGTATGTAGCACAGGTTCAGAGCAGATTCAAAAGCTGGGCGCACTTGAGAAAAGGTAGGTGCTTTCTGTATTATACAGCCGACACCTACCTCTAATAGCAGTAACCAGAGCTAGCTTTGTTCTCTGCCGTTTAACCACTAGGTTGCTACTGTCTGTGTCTGACAGTTGCATTTAAATGCTTGCAATCTGTGCCGATCCAGGGACTATTAAAGGCCCCATTGCCACCGTCTTTGTACTACCATGAAACTCAGCATGTGGCTAGGCTTCATAGGAAATTGTCATTTTTACTATAGGTTATATTACCAAGATGGACTAAAAGTGAATGTTAACAAAAAAAAGTTTTTAAAAATATTTAAAAAAAACTAACTTTTCTCAATTGATAAATAAGGAAATTTAAAGAAAAAAAAATAACAATACCATGTCCATAGATGTCTGCTGTGTGAAAATCTAAATTTAACTCACCTATACAGTAAATGCCGTAATGGAAAAAAATCGGAACGCCTTATTTTGACGTTATCCAGTTATTTCTCCAGAAAAAATAGAAAATCAATTAAAACATCACATGTACCCCAAAAATGGTACAAGCAAAAACTAGAGGATGCCCTCACCCAAATCCCTTGGCAGCAAAAAAGTTACAGGTCTCAGAAAATGGCAACACAACCCATTTTTTTAAACAAGGTTTTTTTTTTACTTCCAAAATTTAAATAAAACTGCACATACTTGATATTGCAGTAATCATACAGGCGTGAAGAATCGCGTTGACGGGTATATTTTACCGCACAGTAAAATCTTGACTCAAAAGCAAGTACAGAATTGCATTATTTTCACCATTTTTAAACTCTACTTGAATTTTTTTGTCCTATTTTTCAGTGCATTATATGATAAAACTTACTCTACAAAAAGAAAACATGTCCTGTGATGTTGGAAAATTAAAAAAAAAAAGCTTGGGCTCTTAAATTAAGGGGAGGAAAAGATAAAGTTAAGTGAAAATTAGTGGAGTGGTGTAGCATACGTGGTATTTTTCCTTCCAATTTTATAAGCGCTTACTGACCATTGAGCATTTCTGAAAGGTCTCAAACACCAGGTCTCTTGACCACTCTGAATTAAAGGGGCTGTTTCATAAACAGTATTGGGAGGTAATGGATCTATGAGTCTGAATGAAGAGATGCTCTGTAAAAGCAGATCCTGTTATGATGGATCCAGTTCATAGACAGATGCTACTCCCACAGTGAAAACAGCGTATTGAATCTGTACACACGGCACATAGGTGATCACAGCAATCAATTCATTTTTTAAAAAAGGGACCCCCGTGAGCTTCTGTTTTTTTTCCAAAGGACTGTTCCATAGACCAGACCAGTTTAGACCGAACAGAAGTGGGATTCAAATTCTCCCTCATTGGGCATATAAAATAAAAGTATTAGTCATTCCTGCCCCTATGATCATGCCTTCTATCATTTTCCTCCTGCTCCAATTACCACTTACAGGGGTTGTTTTAACGCCCAATGGTACTACTAGTCTTACAGTTTTCTGGTATTTTAGGATGTGTTTGCACATGCTGATCATGTCACATTTTAGAAAAACCTCGATTTGACTGCAAAACACATGCTACAAAGACATAAACTAAAATGATAAAAACGGCTATAAAGTAAGTCATGTACTGTGTTTCTGATTATTACCATATACCTTTTAGAAGAAAAAGTTAGGGTGGCATGATCTTGTGTAGTTGTGCTTCCTTAACGATGATGGCGGAATTAGTGCAATTTTGCCAGATAACTAATGCTTTCCAGAGACATGAGTCCCTTTCTATTCTATGAAGTGAGGGTAAAATCTCTATATATAAAAGTGAATGTATGTATGTATGTGTGTGTGTATCACCAACCAATCACGAAGCATCTTTCATTTTACCAGAGCTGTTCAAAAGAAGCTGAGCTGTGATTGGTTGCTATGAGCAACAGTTTTCCTTGCAACCAATCACTAAGCATCTCTCATTTCACCAGAGCTGGTTAAAAGTAGCTGAGCTGTGATTGGTTGTTATGAGCAATTTTTCCCACTTGACAACACCTCAGCAGACACTGACATGGTGGGAGAAATCTAGCATCCCCAGGAACATAAAGTCTCAGCCATTGTCTGCCCCTCTGAAAGGAGCAGAGATCACATGATGGACAGAAATGAATCCCCCCTCCCTGCCCATATCCCCATCACACATCCTCCATCCTGTAGGCACATCTTCCCTCTTAAAGAGAGCATTGGAATGGAAGTAAGAGCAAATCCATCCAGGGCTTTGGTTCTGACCCCAGGGTCTCTTAAAGGGATCATTGGTATGGAAGTTAGGGCACATCCACTCTGCGCTTTAGTACTGACCCCAGGCCTTTTTTAAAAGGGATCTCCGGTGTGGAAGTCAGGGCACATCCATCCAGCACTTTGGTTCTGACCCCAGACTCTCTTAAAGGGATCTCCTGTATGGAAGTTAGGGCAAATCCCTCAAAGCTCTGATTCTGACCCCAGGGTTCTATTAAAGGGATCATTGGTATGCAAGTCACGGCAAATCCACTCAGCGCTCTGGTTCTGATCCCAGTCTCTCTTAAATGGATCCCCAGTATGGAAGTGAGGTCAAATCCACTCTGCGCTTTGGTACTGACTCCAGGTCTCTCTTAAAGATATCTCCGGTATGGAAGTTAGGGTAAATCCCTCAGCGCTCTGATTCTCACCCCAGGCTTCTATTAAAAGGATCATTGGTATGGAAGTCAGGACAAATCTACTCAGCACTCTGGTTCAGAACACAGGCCTCTCTTAAAGGGATCCCCGATATGGAACTTAGGATCGCTCCTCTCAGCGCTATGGTTCTGACCCCAGGCTGATGGGATGATGTGGGATATTAGAGGTAGTAGTCCGGTGGCTCTGGCTGATGGGACGATGTGGGATATTAGGGGTATTAGTCCGGTAGCTCTGGCTGACGGGATGATGTGGGATATTAGTGGTAGTAGTCTGGTGCCTCTGACCTCTGACGGGATGATGAGGGATATTAGGGGTAGTAGTCCGGTGGCTCTGGCTGACGGGATGATGTGGGATATTAGGGGTAGTAGTCCGGTGGCTCTGGCTGATGGGATGATGTGGGATGTTAGGGGTAGTAGTCTGGTGGCTCTGGCTGACGGGATGATAGAATCATAGAATCATAGAATCGTAGAGTTGGAAGGGACCTCCTGGGCCATCTGGTCCAACCCCCTGCTCAAAGCAGGATTCGCTAAATCATCCCAGTCAGATGCCTGTCCAGCCTCTGTTTGAAGACTTCCATTGAAGGAGAACTCACCACTTCTCGTGGCAGCCTGTTCCACTCATTGATCACTCTAACTGTCAAAAAGTTTTTTCTAATATCTAATCTGTGTCTCCTCCCATTCAGTTTCATCCCATTGCTTCTAGTCTTTCCTTGTGCAAATGAGAATAAAGTTGTTCCTTCTACAATGTGACAGCCCTTTAGATATTTGTAGACAGCTATTAAGTCTCCTCTCAGTCTTCTCTTTTGCAAACTAAACATTCCCAAATCCTGCAACCTTTCCTTATAAGACAGGGTTTGCAGACCGGTCACCATTCTGGTCGCTCTTTTCTGAACTTGCTCCAGTTTGTTGACGTCTTTTTTAAAATGTGGTGCCCAAAACTGGACACAATATTCCAGATGAGGTCTGACCAAAGAGGAGTAGAGGGAAATAATGACTTCACGTGATCTAGACTGTATGCTTCTGTTAATACATCCTAGAATTGCATTTGCCTTTTTTGCTGCTGCATCACACTGTTGACTCATATTCAGTCTGTGATCTATTGATGTGGGATATTATAGTGAATGTGGCTATGCGGAGTGGGCAGGGCTCTACACGCAGCTTTATATATATATATATATATATATATACAGTGGGGGAAAAAAGTATTTAGTCAGTCAGCAATAGTGCAAGTTCCACCACTTAAAAAGATGAGAGGCGTCTGTAATTTACATCATAGGTAGACCTCAACTATGGGAGACAAACTGAGAAAAAAAAATCCAGAAAATCACATTGTCTGTTTTTTTTTCATTTTATTTGCATATTATGGTGGAAAATAAGTATTTGGTCAGAAACAAAATTTCATCTCAATACTTTGTGATATATCCTTTGTTGGCAATGACAGAGGTCAAACGTTTTCTGTAAGTCTTCACAAGGTTGCCACACACT
The DNA here is from genome assembly GCF_039654945.1 of Dendrobates tinctorius. Taxonomy (NCBI): domain Eukaryota; kingdom Metazoa; phylum Chordata; class Amphibia; order Anura; family Dendrobatidae; genus Dendrobates; species Dendrobates tinctorius. The sequence continues at coordinate 6,438,045 of NW_027361750.1, forward strand.
GTTGTTGGTATGTTGGCCCATTCCTCCATGCAGATCTCCTCTAGAGCAGTGATGTTTTTGGCTTTTCGCTTGGCAACACGGACTTTCAACTCCCTCCAAAGGTTTTCTATAGGGTTGAGATCTGGAGACTGGCTAGGCCACTCCAGGACCTTGAAATGCTTCTTACGAAGCCACTCCTTCGTTGCCCTGGCGGTGTGCTTTGGATCATTGTCATGTTGAAAGACCCAGCCACGTTTCATCTTCAATGCCCTTGCTGATGGAAGGAGGTTTGCACTCAAAATCTCATGATACATGGCCCCATTCATTCTTTCATGTACCCGGATCTGTCGTCCTGGCCCCTTTGCAGAGAAACAGCCCCAAAGCATGATGTTTCCACCACCATGCTTTACAGTAGGTATGGTGTTTGATGGATGCAACTCAGTATTCTTTTTCCTCCAAACACGACAAGTTGTGTTTGTACCAAACAGTTCCAGTTTGGTTTCATCAGACCATAGGACATTCTCCCAAAACTCCTCTGGATCATCCAAATGCTTTCTAGCAAACTTCAGACGGGCCCGGACATGTACAGGCTTAAGCAGTGGGACACGTCTGGCACTGCAGGATCTGAGTCCATGGTGGCGTAGTGTGTTACTTATGGTAGGCCTTGTTACATTGGTCCCAGCTCTCTGCAGTTCATTCACTAGGTCCCCCCGCGTGGTTCTGGGATTTTTGCTCACTGTTCTTGTGATCATTCTGACCCCACGGGGTGGGATTTTGCGTGGAGCACCAGATCGAGGGAGATTATCAGTGGTCTTGTATGTCTTCCATTTTCTAATTATTGCTCCCACAGTTGATTTCTTCACTCCAAGCTGGTTGGCTATTGCAGATTCAGTCTTCCCAGCCTGGTGCAGGGCTACAATTTTGTTTCTGGTGTCCTTTGACAGCTCTTTGGTCTTCACCATAGTGGAGTTTGGAGTCAGACTGTTTGCGGGTGTGCACAGGTGTCTTTTTATACTGATAACAAGTTTAAACAGGTGCCATTACTACAGGTAATGAGTGGAGGAAAGAGGAGACTCTTAAAGAAGAAGTTACAGGTCTGAGAGCCAGAAATCTTGATTGCTTGTTTCTGACCAAATACTTATTTTCCACCATAATATGCAAATAAAATGAAAAAAAAACCAGACAATGTGATTTTCTGGATTTTTTTTTCTCAGTTTGTCTCCCATAGTTGAGGTCTACCTATGATGTAAATTACAGACGCCTCTCATCTTTTTAAGTGGTGGAACTTGCACTATTGCTGACTGACTAAATACTTTTTTTCCCCACTGTATATAGAATCATTATAATCTGTTATAACTAACCGTAGTTAGTTACTATGCCCGGGCAGCGCCGGGCTCTTCAGCTAGTACAGTATATTTATGGAAATAGACTTCATCATTGTGACTGGTGGGAGGTAAAATCACAGTGATAAAACCATTTCTATGCGATTAGTAAATCTATTTAGCAAGAAACCACTGCTGTCCCTTGGTTTATGAATTATAGACAAGTGTTCAATGACCCGGTATCATGGGCGGTGAACGTGAAAATAGCAAGATCATATAGTCCACACTATTAGATGCTCAATTGACTGAAAACAGTTTATGCCGAGCTGGAAGCTTATACAGTTTGGTAAGTTATACAGCATGTGAGAATGTGAAGTCTGGAGGCCGCTACCACACTTTTAGGACAGGTGCAGACAAGTGTATTTTCTGTTTGTGTGTGATCCAACAAAGCAACGAATTGTTTTCGGGCCAATGTTAGTCTATGAGGCTGTCCACATGTCTGATTTATTTTTTCTTTGGGCAGAGTCTGTCCGAGGAAAAAAATTGCTGCATGTCCGAGTTTGATCTGATATTCAGATCGCATTCAGCCATAAAGTCAATGAGTATGTTGTTCTCTGAATCTGAGAGAATCCGATCACTCTATGATCAGACTATGTTCAAACTCGAATCAGAGTTTGATCAGAGTGTAATTTGCATTATCGATCCCATTCTCTTGGATGAGAGAATCCACGGTCGTCTACACCTTTCTCTTTGACTCATAAGATACAGATTTGCATCCCCGGATCTGCATGCAGAAAATTTGCAGCGTATTGCGCTATCGCTATTGAGGATAAGATTTTAGAGATATTATCCACATGCTGTGGAAATAAAAAATCCACAGTGGAAATTGTCCTGTGATGTGGTTTTGAAACAGATGGCATGTCAATGCATAGTAACCTACAAAAAGTTCTCCACCAGTAAGTACCAAGAAAAAGCCCCTTATAAACGAAGTACAAAACGAATGAATGAAAAAATGAAAAAAAAAAACCAGGAGAAAAGACATGAAGGAGCAAACAATATTGCAATATGATATGAAGTTTATTAAATTATCAAAAAACATTACTTACACAGTAAGTGAAAGAGGTCTGCTAAAAGACAAATATTATCAGGATAAAGGTGACAAGTGATCCAAAAAAAACCAATAGATTCCTGACAGGAAGAGACAATGTATACCCCAAGAAAATGTTCTCCCAGAAAGTGCAAACATATTTAATAAAACACTAATAGCAGCAATAATAATAGTATTATAATATAAACCGGCATATAATGAATAACAAAGTATTCAAATGCCGATAAATATCTGACCAATTTATCTAAAATTGCATACAGCAATAATATTCTAATGGACACAAACAAATGGATTCTACATTTGTACAGTTATCAAATAGCACAATGTCACGTCATGTTACAAGCTGCATACATAGTTTAGATAAATTGCATAGTTGAAAGTGTCATAAATAGCGATTGCTAGAGACATGATGAACCAGTAAAATTAATGTCAGGGAGAGAATAGAATATGGGATACACAAGCACCTCGATGCGCGTTTCACCGCACTGGGCTTCGTCATGAGGCGTGGCTTAGTAAAAATTGGGTCCTTTATATAGGTTAGTAAATGCAATCAGTCAATGCTCAAAGCACATCCAAAGCCCGACCTCCCCTGTGACGACGTTAACATCACAAGCCAAGCATGATGGTAAGAGGGGTGGTCCACCAATGCATCACCGCAGCAACAGGCGACCTACGCCACCAAGGAAGGTCAGGCAACGCATGCTGGAATATATCAGCGCAGGATGTGAGTACAGCAAATCGAAGCTCTTCTGCACATGATATTCCACCCTCCCATGATGACTCGGGCAGCAGGTGCTGTGTTTGATGGGAAAGAGAACTAACATCATCCATCATATCACCAAAGCAACAAGCCACATCCATGCCACCACAGGGGGCCGCGCAGTGCACAGAGACATGTTGTTTTTTTACCAGTAGCACGGATCACAAGGACCTATACAAGTCTTTGGATCCGTGTAAAATGCATACCGCACACAGATGCCGCACACATACAAACAGATGACACGCGAATTTAAAAACCGTACATACGGATGCTCATACAAAACGCATTGATGGTCAAAACGGATCATCCCATACAGATGTGCTTTTATGCGCATGTGTGAAGGGGGCCTTAAAGCAATAAAGTCTATGGGGAAAAGTTTTTCGTATTTTTCACAGCTGCATCATGAATGGAGGGTCATAGGTTGCATCATACTTGTGTAAAGCGGCTAGAGTGGTAGTCGTGCAATGGGCTGTTGTGATCCCACACCCTGGCGCCACACAGATAAAATATAATGTCCCTCCTGCTGTGTGTGTGTAAACAGCAGGACACTCACTTCAGTTGCTGGAATCCTCTCGTCATCTGTCACTCCGGCTTCAGATCCACAGATCTCACAAATCACTCCAAACTCCATATCCATGCTCAACAACTCAACTTTACTTAATGACAGGGTTCCCATTACAAGAGCATCACAGTTCCTTTGCAATGGCAGTCATCACGCTTTCCCTGGCAGTCCCCGTGTCTCCTGGCAATCTAGGCCCCTCTGGACAACCCCTGTTCCACCTGAAAATCTTTGTCTTGTCTGGCCATCCTGGCCCCTCTGGACAATGCCTGTCCCATCTGCGCCGCCCGTGCCTTTGGGTCCACTAGCTCCTTCCCACTCCCCTCATCCAGTCTCAGTAGAAAAAGTAGAAGGCTCGCCATCTCAGCTGTGCCTAGGCCCAGGATCCTCTTGTGGTTGGTTTCCATTTAAGGTGGTGACTGCTAGCACGTTCCTCAGCCTGGAGCCCCTTTATGCCATAGCAGCTTTATCCCCAAGGCTGCAGACTATGTGTGTTCACTTCTGCATCCTGACTGCACTGAGCTCTAACCAGGAAATCCCTCTCTATATCCTTTGCACTATGCTGCACTGCTCTGTAGCCCCTCCCTTCTGGAAAACCCCTATGCTAACTGCACATAAGTTAATAATCCTATTTCCTAGCTCTAATGTGCCCCTCTAATCTAACCCCACTATTATCCTATGCTATCTGCTATTCTATCCCTACTTCTGTAAATAAACAATACAGCACATTACATTGACATTAACAAAAGACAAGTTGCCACACGTAATACATGTGTCCAATATCCACAAGAGGTTAAGACACCTGACGGACTCTGTCACCTCCTTATACAGGCACATATCTTCATACCCAAATATCACAGGTTTTTAATATTACCGCCGGTCTCGTATGTGTCAAACTGATCTTTTGCCTCCCCAACTCTCAAGGGCCCGAGTGCAATTGCGACCCCTGCATCCACTATGGTTATGCCTCTGGCAAAGCAGCGCCTCACCAATATCTCTATGTCACATGACCAGAGTCGTTGTATAGTCTTGGCCGCATAACAAGTTCAGCTTTGTATGAACATCTTGCCATTGCAGCATTTTTTCCCGTGAGTCTCGGACGAGTGCACCTTTACATTCATGGGAAAATAAGCTGCTTTGGTATTACAGAACAGATGTGTTGTGAAATAACGCCATTCTTTTTTTTAGCTTGGTTCTTCAGATTCTCCCTTTTGTGCTTAATTTGCGCAGTTTGTGAATTCTGAATCTGTTTGTTAAGAATAGTCATCTTTGATTTGTTCCTTACTGATGTCTTGCATAACAATCTCTTTATAAGATGAGAGCGGCAAAATCGCTTTTTAGATAACAGTCTAGGCACTTCAATTTATTTCTTTGTCCAGTGTATCCCATAACATGTACAAGGCACAAAGCAAGTACAGCAGAATTATTGCTGGTCAGTGATAGAGCTGACGTGCTATGTAGGTCTATGAATTCTATCATTTTTATCTTCTGTTTGTCTGAATAAAGAAGATGAGGCCTTGCAAAATAAAGAGCAAGAAAACAAAAAAAAAACAACTACATTTAGTCTTCTTTTGTTCTCGCCATACTGAGACAGACAGACAGGCATGGGGCTTGTTTGTCCCTGATCTGGCATGATCTAGAAATCTCAATTGTCAAATTAATCTGGAAATGCCTAATACCCTGGACCATTATTGTATCAAGTGGAAAATATAGATACCGGTATATATATTTTTTTTACATGTATTGTACTTTTAGTTTTTACTATTCTGATTTTGTAGGAACTTTCTAAGTCTAGTTCTGCTTCATCCCAAAGGTATTCAATTAGGTTGAGGTCAGGGCTCTGTGTAGCTAGTTATGATTTTCCACACCAAATTCCTCCAACTTCTGCCATTATAGACCTTGCTTTGTTCACTGGGGCATACAGTAGTCGTGCTGGAACAGAAAAGGATCTTCCCCAAACTGTTCCCACAAAGTTGGCCCAAAGTCACGGCAACCACGTATCAAATCCCGCATGTGCGCACTTCCCATCTGATCCCCGGGCATGCGCATGTACAGCCCCAGGTTCATGTCAGATGCAGGCATGTGTCTGAGCCGCTCTGAGTCAGTGGCCATATGACATGTGAGTGCTACTATGTCCCCCTCCACTCTGCGCTCCGGCACATGCGGGCATCTGACATGAAGCTGGGGCTGTACACCCAAAGTCAGGGTGCATGCCAGGAGAGATTTGATACATAGTTGCTGTGATTTTGGTCCAGTTATGGCAATAAAATGCAATGCTGTGGGCATGCATAATTTCAGAAGTACACTGAATGACCTGTGGTTGAAAAGATAAACTCACTACTCCTATGACTGAAAGAAAAGGTATGTGAGGGAATCCTCTAATGATATTAATGATATGAAGGGTTTTTTAAACTTAATACTTGGAGCTTTTATTTGACAAAAACATGTTAGTGATGCTCATTGCTTCACTAACACCACACTGGTACCAGTTTAATAGCTAAAACATGGTGACACGTACCTTTAAAATCAGTTGATTTGGAATGTTTAGGAGAAAAGAAATTTCATGAACTAACTTGCTACAACTGTGGCTCCTATTTAGAGGACCAGACTCGAATTCAGTGATCCCTCTAGAATGAGCCATTCTTTCCCAAATGTTTGTTGTGTATGGAGTGGGGCTAGGACTAAATGAAAAACATTAATGATTAAGAAGTGGGTGTGCATTACTTTTCTCCATATAGTGTAAGGAGACAGAAGCAAGTATTCTAAATCTTGGAAGATAAAAAGACAAAAGGTCCATTGATGGCCACCAGTAAATCCTTAAAAATGACCCTCTAGATGTCTTGATTAACAGAACATCTGTGCACCCACAGTCCTTTCATGGTCTGAGGAGCAAGACTGATGGGTATCTATTCCATTAACATAACATGATCATCAACTGTAGTGGATATTAGGAAAGTGCCAATAACGAATTACTCTGAATCAATAGACTGTCGCTCCGACAGGATCATCATTCCAATACTCGCGTAAACAGGCACTTGGTGTGAACGTAACAAAGTGTGCATCCAATTAATGAAAACAGATAATTTATCTTGAAACAGACAGGTTTACCACACTCTGTTTAGCTCCGTATATTACTTTTCTGAAATGAGAGAATACTACCCTACTGGAAACATCAATATTTCATACTTCTCAAGTGCTTTTTTATGCTCCATGTAATATGAATTTAAATTCTGCACCTTAGGGAGCTTTGCGGATGGGATCAAGCGCAGATAAGGAAGTTCTTCTTTTCTCCTTTCTTTATAGGCCATAATGATTTAATTCTCCATTTCTCAGCTTTTAGTTACTAATTGTGATTTTTTTTTTTACATTTTCTTTATTGTAAATCATATAATCTATGCCTTAAACATCTTCCACTGGATTTTCAATAGTCAGCAGCTTGCATGTGTTAAAACCATCATAATGCATAAAAAGACCGTGCAGAATGTGTCCCAAAATATATTTATGCCAGACACCCAAATAAACTACAGTGATTGTTGTGAGCCATATACTTTTTCATATATATATATATATATATATATATATATACAGCTTTCTTAACCCCTTAATGAACAAGCCTAAAAGTACCTTAACCCCTTTACACGCCAAGCCTGTCTTGACCTTTATGACCAGGTCGATTTTTACAAGTCTGACCACTGTCACTTTATGAGGTAATAACCCTGGAACGCCTCAATAGATCCCACTGATTCTGAGATTTATTTGTGACATATTGTACATCTTTAGTGGTAAAATTTGTTCGATATGACTTGGGTTTATTTGTGAAAAAATCGGAAAGTTGGTGAAAATTTAGCAATTTTCAACATTTTAATCTTTTCTATTATAATTTTTGGGAGGCAAAATGAACAAAAACCAGCAATTCAGGAATTGTTTTTCTTGTTTTTTTTAATGCCTTTCTGCGTGTGGTAAAATTGATGAAGCTACTTTATTATTTGTGTCAGTACGATTACAGCGATACCAAACTTGTATAGTTTTTTCATGTTTGGCGCTTTTACACAATAAAAACTATCTTTTTTGCATCGCTTTATTCTGGGAGCTATAACTTTTTTATATTTTATTTTTCCGCTGATGGAGCTGTATGGTGGCTTGTTTTTTTGCGGGACAAGATGGTGGAGTTAACTAGTGTGACATTTTTATTGGGCGGGTATTGCGGCAATACCAAATATGTGTACTTTTTTTTTTTTCATAAAAATATTTATGGGTACAATCTATTTGTATTAATTATTATTTTTTTTAAATAAATACTTTGACTACTTTTTTTACTTAGTTTCACTATAGGATTTTCACTTTCAGCACTCTGATCGGATGCAGGATCAGTGCTATGCTTTGTAACTGTGAGAGGTACACTGACACAAGTCAGTTAGATATAGATTATGAACTGTGCATGCTCTAAGTAACTTGCTGGAGTCTGGTGACCTGGATGTCATCATGAGGTCACCATAGTAACGATGGGGTCCCAAGATGACTTTGTGGGGACGTCGATTGGAGGGCAGAGGTGTCTGATTTCTAAATGCTGTGATCAATTGCAGCATTTAGAGGGTTAATCTGTCAGGAGCAGTGAGAGCAGTGAGTACCTGGTGTCAGCTGTGATATCAGCTGATCACCCGGCAGCGATCATACGTATCCAAATGTCAAAGGCCGAAAAGGGGTTAAAGGATATGTACACTGTCAGGCTAGGGTCACAAAACAGTATAAAATATCGGTCCTAATTTCATCAAGAAAAGCAGTACACCTTTTCTCTCACTTGTCATCCATGTGATGTTTATGTGCTGTCTGTATGCAATCCGTGTGTTTATTCAGCAGCTATTAGCCACTTAAAGGACCATTTATAGTTTCCTTTTATTGTAAGTTAAAGTATTGATCACTGTTAGGCATCGGGTTCCTGCAGCGGTTCAGCAGGAATCCAGAGCCTCACATTCTGCAGTCTCCCATTGTCTTTCGACCACAGAGGAGATTGCTCAGCAATCCCGGCATCCAAGATGCTCTGCCCAGCCCTGCTCTGTGGGTCTGGCTATCACTGCCACCTTCGGGTCAGCAATGGCAATGCAGGCTGTTCAGCAGCAAATCGCTCCAGAGGCTGTCCCTCCACCGCTCTACTGAGCATGCTCATGAGGCGATCTCCCATTGGACATCGGGAGTCACATGCCCAGGTCCTTCTCGTGAGCTGATTGGTCTATCACTGGGATCTGGAAGCTTCCGGAAGGTCTCGGCTATAAAAGGTTCGCATGGCCGCTCAGCCATGTGCTAGTGTAGTCTCTAGTTGCTAACCGTGTGAATGATGATGGATGCATGAACCTGCAAATGACTTATTAAGATCCCCTCCCTCTGATATTACAAATGTGTATAGGGACTTAGGCTTAGAGTCAGCGCCAGCCAGTGACAAGCTGCAAGCCACAGCACCATCTTCAACAGTGCTGGAGTCCGACAGTGCGCCTGCTACCCGGCATTGTCGCATAGTGGCTGTGTCAGTTTCCACGCTACAGTCTGCAGCTCCCCTTGGCGTCCGCAGTAGCGACGCCGCACTCACGGTAGGTCTAGACGGACTCTGAGCCTCTGCCTTGGGCCCAGCTCCTGTGACCATATACCGTGCGTGCACTTCTCTGAGACCTGTCAGTCCAACAGGCTCAGTATTTAAGTTAACGCTTTAGCATCTCTGTGAAGTTTAACAGAGTACGTCCTGCACACTGGGTGACGTTCAACCCATGTGCGATATACCGCCATATTCAGTGTCCACCATTACTCAGCAGCAGTGATAACACCTTCTGCATGGTGGACCCCGAGCGTCGAACGCACTTTATTATTTATTTATTTAGTGCGTTCCGCCGTTCCTAACAATCACACTTACTGAAATTGAATTAATACTTCACACAAAAACCTTTGTTGGTGATGACAACTTCAAGACACCTCCTGAATGGAAAAACTAGTCGCATGCGTTGCTCAGGTGTGATTTTGGCCCATTCTTCCTGACAAACTCTCTTCATATCCTGAAGGTCCTGGGGGCTCTTTCTGTGAATTCTGAGCTTTATTTCTTGCCATAAATTTCCTATTGGATTCAGGTCAGATGGTTGGCGGGGCCATTCTAGAAGCTTTATTTTCTTTCTCTGAAACTAATCAAGATTTTCCTTGGCTGTGTGTTTGGGATCATTGTCTTTCTGAAATGTCCACCCTCATTTCATCTTCATCATCCTGGTAGGTGGCAGCAGATATTTTTCAAGAATATCTCAGTACAATTGTCCAATCCTTCAATTATATGAAGTTTGCCAGAGCCAAATGCTGAAGATCAGACCCACACCATGATGTTCCCACCTCCAAACTCACTGTTAGTATGGTGTTTTTGGGGTGAGATGCAGTGCCTTTTGGCCTCTAAACATGGTATGTATTATAGCTTCCAAAGAGTTAAATTTGGTCTCATCTGAGCAGACTATATGCTCGCAATATTTCACAGGCTTGCCTAAAACTTAGCAAACTTGAAACATGCTTGAACATGATGTTTGTTCAGCAATGGAGTCTTTATGCAAGGTTTCTGCATCTGGTGCAGTTTTGCATGCATTTATTGCATGCGTTTTTTCCTGTGCATTCAATGGGTCAAAAGCGCAGGCAAAAAGAATTGACATGCTGCAGAAAAAAACACACTGCAAATGCGGACAGAAATTTACTGATCATGTGCACAACACTTCAGGATTGTCATTGAATTACCTTGCATAAATATTCCATTGCATTTTTGGACCAAAAACGCAGCGAAAATGCATCAAATATGCTACGTGCGCACATAGCCTTAGAGAGCCAGAAAAAAATTAACCTTGTTTCTCTTACAGATTCCTATAATTAGGTTTGTGCCAGAACCTTGCAGAAAGTCCTGTCTGTAAGCTGTACTTGTAGATAGTCTTCGGTCCGTTTAGTCTCCTCTTTTCATTTTAAAGAGAATCACAAGGTTTTTGTTCCCAATCTGAGATCAGCAAAATGTAGGGTCAGGGATCCTGCTTCTAGCAATTATAGTAGCAAATACAGTGACATGTAAAAGTAGGGCACCCCTGGTCAAAATTACTGTTATTGTGAATAGTTAAAGGGGTTGTCCACTACTAGGACAACCCCTTCTTGATCAAAATTTTGCCACCGATTAAATAATGCCAGCGGCGATCCTGTGGTGTCGGCGCTTGCTCTTCCGGGCCTCGCGTATGGTTGTTGTGACACATGACGCTGGTGACCAATCAGCGCTGGCGTCACTATCCTCGTTTCCTGTCAAACTGAACAGGAAGAAGAAGTCCAAGATCACCTACAGCCCACAACTTCTTCATATTTGATTTGTCTGAAGGCAGTGAAAGTGACGTCAGAGCTCACAACAACCACACGTGAACCCTGGGAGACAGAATGCCAGTGCCACTGAAACAGGGCCTGCACGGGAAGGGATTATAAGCTTTATTATTTTGGTGGGGTGAAGCGAGGGTTATGAGAACAAGTTGTTGTCCAAGTAGTGGATAACTTCTTTAAGCAAGTTGAAGATGAATTGATCTCCAAAAGTCCCAAAGTTGAAGATTACACATTTCCTTTGTATTTTAGGGGAATATATATACTGTGCCTTGCGAAAGTATTCGGCCCCCTGGGACTTTTCAACCTTTTCCGACATATCATGCTTCAAACATAAAGATACCAAATGTAAATTTTTGGTGAAGAATCAACAACAAGTGGAGCACAATTGTGAAGTTGAATGAAATTTATTGGTTATTTTAAATTTTTGTGGAAATTCAAAAACTGAAAAGTGGGGCGCGCAATATTATTCGGCCCCTTTAACTGAATAATTTGTTGCGCCTCCTTTTGCTGTGATTACAACTGCAAGTCGCTTGGGGTATGTCTCTAACAGTTTTGTAGATTGAGAGACTGAAATTCTTGCCCATTCATCCTTGGCAAACAGCTCGAGCTCAGTGAGGTTTGATGGAGATCGTTTTATGAACAGCAGTTTTCAGCTCTTTCCACAGATTTTTGACTGGATTCAGGTCTGGACTTGACTTGGCCATTCTAACACCTGGATATGTTTATTTGTGAACCATTCCATTGTAGATTTTGCATTATGTTTGGGATCATTGTCTTGTTGGAAGACAAGTCTCCGTCCCAGTCTCAGGTCTTTTGCAGACTCCAACAGGTTTTCTTCAAGAATGGTCCTGTATTTGGCTCCATCCATCTTCCCATCAATTTTAACCATCTTCCCTATACCTGCTGAAGAAAAGCAGCCCCAAACCATGATGCTGCCACCACCATGTTTGACAGTGGGGATGGTGTGTTCAGGGTGATGCGTTGTGTTGCCTTTACGCCAAACATATCATTTGGCATTGTTACCAAAAAGTTTGATTTTGGTTTCATCTGACCAGAGCACCTTCTTTCACATGTTTGGTGTGTCTCCCATGTGGCTTGTTGTAAACTTTAAACAACACTTTTTATGGATATCTTTGAGAAATGGCTTTCTTCTTGCCACTCTTCCATAAAAGCCAGATTTGTTCAGTGTACGACTGATTGTTGTTCCATGGACAGACTGTCCCACCTCAGTTGTAGATCTCTGCAGTTCATCCAGAGTGATCATGGGCCTCTTGGCTGCATCTCTGATCTGTCTTCTCCTTGTTTGAGATGAAAGTTTAGAGGAACGGCAGGGTCTTGGTAGATTTGCAGTGGTATGATACTCCTTCCATTTCAATATGATCGCTTGCACAGTGCTCCTTGGGATGTTTAAAGTTTTGGAAATCATTTTGTATCCAAATCCAGCTTTAAACTTCTCCACAACAGTATCATGGACCTGCCTGTTGTGTTCCTTGGTCTTCATGATGCTCTCTGTGCTTCAAACAGAACCCTGAGACTATCACAGAGCAGATGCATTTATAGGAAGACTTGATTACACACAGGTGGATTATATTTATTATCATTAGTCATTTACGACAACATTGGATCATTCAGAGATCCACAATGAACTTCTGGAGTGAGTTTGCTGCATTGAAACTAAAGTGGCTGAATAATATTGACCGCCCCACTTTTCAGTTTTTGAATTTCCACAAAAATTTAAAATAACCAATAAATTTCGTTCAGCTTCACAATTGTGTTCTACTTGATGTTGATTATTCACCAAAAATTTACATTTGGTATCTGTGACAGCCATCTGCAAATCTGGGCTGCAGTAGGAACAGCACCCCGAGTAACCCCGAGACCCTTAACCCCTATACTGGGATCTGGAATTGTAGCAAGGCCCAGGGGGTAGCTGTCTGGAGGAGCAGTGGATCAGAGCAGGACGGCCACCAAGGGGTTAAAACTAAAACCCGTAATCGTGGTCAGGAGGCAGGAGTTTGAGGCCGGAGGGCAGCAGAGGTGCAAAATCAGCAGGCAGAAGAAGAGCCAAAGTCCGGGCCAAGGTCAGTAAAACCAGAAGGGTAGCAAAGGTGCAGAATCAGCAGGCAGCAGAAGGATCAGGAATCCAAGCGAAGGTCAGCTTAAAAAAATCAGAAGAGAGGCAGAGGTCTAAAACGGCAGGCAATAGAATGGTCAGAAATCCAGGCTGAGGTCAGAGTTAACTATAGCAATTCACACAGTAGCACGCAGGGGAACTAAGAATATATCCGGCGGCTTGCAAGACCAGTCCCAAGGTATTTGAGGGATCAGGTCATCCCTCACAGGTTCCCGGACTGATGATGTAATTAGGACCGCCCCAAGGACCAGGCCAGATGGTGGCGCAGTAAGCCCTACATGACTGACAGAGGGGCGGAACCTGCGCCCACCAGATGCCTGCGCAGGAGCCTCTTCTCTGTCACCACCCTCACCCAGGGGCGAACCACGGCGCCTCCCAGTGGCCGAGGCAGGAACAGCCGTCCCCGAGTCCGACGGCAACGCGACGGCCCGGCACCTCCTAGTGGCCGAGACGGGAACGGCAGGACCCGAGTCTGGCGGCGATGTGTCAGTCCGGCGCCTCCTAGTGGCCGAAACCGGACCAGCAGGCCCCGAGTCTGGCGGCGATGTGCCAGTCTGGCCCCTCCTAGTGGCCGAAGCCAGAACAGCAGGCCCTGAGTCTGACAGCGACGTGACAGTATCTTTATGTTTGAAGCATGTGTGAGGTAGTGCTGTTATTCAAGTAGGGGATACTCGCTTGCAGCCACAAAAAAAACAGATCCGGCACGGGTTTTCCACAAAACAATCATAGTCCCTTCAGTTTATTCAGCATCATAAACCATCACAGCAACAGAAAACAGCATATAATCAGCATAGCGTCCATTACAGAGTTTCCCTCTGTTATCCTGTAGTCATATAAGTTATGTACTGTTCAATGTGCAGGCTTCCTAGCCCCAAGTTATCTCACCCTGTCAGGGTTTCCTCATGCTGCTTCACCATGCTAAACAAAAAACACAGATATCCTGAACTAAAAAGTAAAAAATATACTGCAAATAATGCATAAAGGTAATAATAATAATAAGGGTATTTAGTAAACATAATTTTGATCAAAATAATGTACAAGCCATCCCGCCACGTCACGGCAACCCTTGTGGGACAGTCCCTACTCTAGTATTTAAAACCTTTTCACTTGCCAAGTGGCGTGAATGTGAATAAGGGTCGAGCGGCTTGTTTTTTATTGTTTTTTTTTTTTTTTTTTTTGCTTCACCATGCTGCACACGTTCATTCCCTCCAGTCACACGTCACCATTACTCACAGCCACTTCACGGGCTGTTAGCCAGGAAGCCACATCTCAGCGGGACCTTCCACACTGGACCAACCGGGTCCCAGCATTCACCACATGTGACCTACATGATCTTATTACAATGTAAAAATATATGCGGGGACAATACCAAGAGCTTTCTAATGATCTTTTTACTCTTAGACCTGTGACGGGGACAAGGGGGCATCCTCTACGTCTGGAGGAAAGAAGGTTTAAGCATACTCACAGACGCGGATTCTTTACTGTAAGAGCAGTGAGACTATGGAACTCTCTGCCATATGATGTTGTAATGAGTGATTCCCTACTAAAATTTAAGAATGGACTGGATGCCTTTCTTGAAAAGTATAATATTACAGGGTATATACACTAGTTTCCTTAATATTGCGTTGATCCAGGGAGCAAGTCTGATTGCCGTATGTGGAGTCAGGAAGGAATTTTTTTCCCCAATGTGAAGCTTACTTGTTGCCACATGGGTTTTTTTTTGCCTTCCTCTGGATCAACATGTTAGGGCAAGTTAGGATAGGATATGGGATGAACTAGATGGACTTAAAGTCTCCCTTCAACCTTAATAACTATGTTACCCTGGCCACCATATATGGTCCGTAGCAACGCCCACCGGGTCACATGGCTATGACCTCATCACAGGTCCTTGACCCATTCACACACTCTTTGCAATAGCGTCCATAAACACACCCCCTAGGTGAGTGTGTAGGTAATTGGGTCGGCCCGTCTTCCCAGTTACCTGGAGACTTCTCCCTAACACATTGAAACAACGCCTCAGCAATATCACTGCTGATCAATACACACATCAGTCTCCATCACAAGGCCACCCACCTTGAGATACATAATGGTCATTTATTACTCTGCCATTCATCCTCTCTCCTCGGACATCCACACAGCGCCCCCTAGTGGACACAGTGGTCACTACACCCTCCCCCTTTGTTCAAACCTGTGGGGTTGAACACACAGCATAACCCCAGGGTCTCATCTCTACGTTAGGCCTCCCCCGCCCCCAGTGGTCAGAATATCGGCCCTGATCTTTGGCCCTCCAGTTACAGTGTGTCTGCGTCATCAGATACTGTTTAGTCATCCCATTCCTTTCTCTGTCTGCTCCGTTCTCCGACCAGCTCCCTCGGTTGGTACGGTCATAAGTCTTAGTTAAGTCTACTGTCTGGCCTGAGTCTGACTCATTCAGCATTTCACACATCAATACACACATCAGTCCCCATCTCAAGGCCACCCACCTTGAGATACATAATGGTCATTCATGACTCTGCCATTCATCCTCTCTCCTCGGACATCCACACAGCGTCCCCTAGCGGACACAGTGGTCACTACACCACACATGATATGTGGGAAAAGGTTGAAAAGTTCCAGGGGGACGAAAACTTTCGCAAGGCACTGTGTGTGTATATATATATATATATATATATATATATATACACATACTGTATATATTATACACATCTTTTACATTTAAAAATTACAAAAAGGAAAATGGGCCTATGCAAATGTTTGGGCACCCTGCATGGTTAGTACCTGTAATATTCACACGTTATGAAGAATTCAAGGTATTAAACTTTAGATATGTTTTATTCTTCGTCCTCCAGCACACAGCATAACAGTTGCATTCCCATGCTACACAGAAGTGAAACTGAAACTTCCCTTCTCGTCCCTCTTGTCTCCACCCCCCAAGTCCCATAAGTCTGGCTTGCTTAAAGAGACAGATCTAATTATTATACATTACATCATCCCCTTTTTTTTTTTTTTTCTATAAATAACCCATATTACTGATAAATGCAACAACATGAAAACGTCCAAAGAAATCATATGTCCGTTTTGTCTTATTTGTTCAATTCCAAAACCAGAGAAAACAAACAAAAAAACAAACAAAACAAAACTGTAATTACACTTCTTCAGTAAGCCTCGATGGAGCTCTTCTCTCTCGTGTAGGATAACGTCTGGGCTCATTGAGAGGGTTCATTATTGATGGACCAGCTACCTCTTGTTGGTCCTCTCCACCATCGGATACCAAATCTTTCACCAAAGAGAGTTCATTGTCATCATTCTGCGGTATGACTTTAAAATATGAAGAATTTCGCGTTATGGAGTGTCCATCTCGTTCAGCTGTGATCATGCTGCCTTTCCTTTTAGTAACATAATATTTTGCAGGACCATATACAGGTGAGGTCTTGTTGGTTGGTCTTTGACGTACCACCACGACATCCCCTCTTTCGATGGCACTTGACTGTGTCCTTCGCCTTCTGTCTGCATAACGTTTCATGGCTTGTTTGTTGGAGAAATCTGTGGATCTCACTGAGGAGTCACTCGGTCGGGGATGGCTGGTCACATCAGGGAGACATATACGCAGGGTTCTGCTGAACATTAAATGAGCTGGAGCAGCATTAGTAGTGGAGTGTGGCGTATTGCGGTAATTACGCATGAATTTGTATAATGACTGTTTCAGTGGGATGTGCTCCAGACTCGCTGCCTTGATACGTTTCCCCAGAGTGCGCATAAAACGTTCCACAATTCCATTGGCTTGCGGCCGGCAAGGTGTGATTTTCCTGTGATTGAATCCCAAGTATTCAGAAAATTGTGTAAACACATGTCCATTGAATGGAGGTCCATTGTCTGTTTTGACCACTCTTGGAATACCATATGCCGAGAAAATGTCGTCCAGCTCTGGTATAACATTATTAGCAGATGTTGAAGAGATAAATGAAATGACAGGGTATCGAGAATATTCATCAATTGTTACGAGAATGTATTGGCCATTTGGCAATGGTCCATATATATCGACTGCCACTTCCTCCCAGACAGCAGTGGGTAACGGAGACATTTGTAATGGCTCTAAGGTTGATGATGGAGTGATCAATTGACAAGTAGAACAGCGTCTAATCTTTTCTTCCACCAAGTGATCCATATTTGGGAACCAGACTTTTTCTCTGAGTAACTTCTTTGTGCCAACAATTCCTAAATGACCTTCATGTGCTATCTGTATGACAAAGTTACGCAAAGTCTTAGGTACAACTAGTTTGGTACCTCGAAGAATGAGGTGTTCTTCAGTGACTGATAATTCCTCACGTACGTTTGAGAATAGTTTTAACTCTTTCAGATCAATCTCAGAATCAGGAAATTTTTCCTTTTGAATTTCATGCCACCTTCGATTTTGGATGATTTGTATTAGGGCACAGAGTGTCTTGTCTTTTGTTGTTTCATTTATAAATTGATCAAGAGAAAGTGCTTTTGGCACGGCATGATCTGTAACAAAACGTAGGTATTCTTCAATGGAGGAATGCACAGGTATATCATCATTAGTAGGATGTCTTGAAAGATAATCAGCCGGATTGCTGTATTTTCCAGGTTTGTGAACAATGTTATAGTTGTAGTCCTGTAGACGTAGGCCCCATCATTCAATTCGTGCAGGCATTTTAGCTCTGGGATTTCCAAAAATTGTAAGACGTGCTTGATGATCTGTGACAATGGTGAAGGGAGCTCCATAGAGAAATAAGTGAAAGTGTTCACATCCCCAGACAACTACCAAGCTTTCTTTTTCAGGTTGAGAATATTTTCTTTCAGTGTTTGTTAAGCTCTTACTTGCATAAGAAATGATGTGAGGATTTTGATTGTTATCCTTGTACTGCGCTAGAATAGCACACAGTCCCACGGGACTGGCGTCCACAATCAGTTCAGTTCGAAGAGCTGGATCAAAATAAGCCATAGTAGTTGTCGAGCAGAGTTCATTTTTAATTGTTTCAAAAGAGGCCTGACAGTCTTGGGACCATTGAAAAATACAACTTTGTTTTGTAAGTTCCCGTAGTGGATTGCTGATTGTTGAAAAATTCGGAATATATCTAGCACAGTAACTTGCCATTCCAAGGAAAGAACGCACTTCACTGGCATCCTGTGGAATTGAGGCTGTTCGGATAGCTTCCACTTTCTTGGGGTCTGGTTGTACTCCTTTTGCCGAGAAGATGTGACCATAGAATTCTAATGAACCCTTGTCAAACTCACACTTCTCTTTGTTTAAAGTGAGTCCAGCAGAAAGCAGACATTCGAAGATAGCATATAGAGCACGATTATGCTCAGCTTGAGTTTTACCAAAAACCAATATGTCATCACTGTAATTAAAGGCATTTGGGATGTGTTGAATGACACTCCTTATTGCATCCTGAAAAATTTCTGCTGCTGAGCAGACTCCAAAAGTCAGTCTTTTGTATCTTCTGAGGCCCACATGGGTGGAAAATGTGGTCAAGTATCGGGACTCTGGACTCAGTTCTAATTGATGATATCCCTTATTGAGGTCGAGCTTTGAGAAGACGGTGGCTCCATTTAATAAATGAATGATGTCATCAATCGTAGGTGAGATATGTCTTTCCCTCTGGATAGCGGTGTTGGGCAGGCGCATGTCAACACACAGTCTCACTTGATCAGGAGTCTTTGGTTTTGGAACTACCACAAGTGGAGAGACCCACGGAGTGGGACCAGTAACAGTTTCAATAACGTCCTCATCCATGAGCAATTGGAGTTCCTTTTCTACCTTCTGTCTCAGGTGAAATGGAATACGCCTGTGAGGCTGGGCTACTGGACGAACATTGTCATCCACATGAAGGTGTACTTGAGAGTCCTTTAGTTTTCCCAAACCACTAAATAGGGAGGGAAAGCTGTTCACCATAGTTTGTACATCCATATCCGCAGGGTCAGTTATGGTATGAATAATCTGGATGAGCCCTAGCTCCAAGGCAGTGTGACAGCTGAGAAGACAGCCTCCCGATCCTTGTAATGTGTGGAAAGTGGTTTTCTGCCTGTTTTCTTTATATCTAATTTCAGCATCAAATTGTCCCATTATAGCTAGAGGTGTTTTAGATCCATAAGGAAAGATTTTAGTCTGCACTTGTTGTAAGACTGGCCTTGTTTTCAATTGTTCATATGTAGTGCCATCTATGATATCCACTGAAGCTCCTGTATCTATTGTAAAGGTAATGTCAGTGTTGCAGATTGAGAGTGTAACACAGGGAGACTGTACTGAACCAGTGACAGAGGTAGTGAACACATAGTTCTCAGTCGCAGACATTTCTTCTGTGTCCTGATTTATTACTTTTACATCTGCAGATTTTGTCATAGGCAGCGGAGGCTTGTAGTGCGCTGATTTGCAAACAGCTGCAAAATGATTCCCTTTTCCACATTTACTGCAGGTTTGTCCCATAGCTGGACATTTGTTCTGGTGGTGAGGGAAATCCTGTCCACATCTATAACATTTCTTCTGTTTCTGGGCTTGTTTGTCTGGTAAATTTTTCTGTTTGAGATTATGCACATGTAATTTATCCCCATTCTCCATTACGGTAGCCTGGTGATCTGCTATTTCTATAGCACGGGCCATTTTGAGCAAATCATGTAGAGAGATATCCTGCTGCAGAGCCTTACGCCTTAGGTTATTAGACGAGCAGGTGACAATTATTTGAGTTAGGATTTCATCATCTACATCTGTAAAGGCACATCCATGTGCTAACTCTTTCAGTCGTGTGACATAAGTGTCTATGGACTCTTCTGGAAGCTGCTTGGCAATCCTGAATTTATATCTTTCATATCTGATGTTCTGTTTGGGGTTGAAGTAGCCAGTGAGAGCTTTAGTGCAGTTGCTGTATGTGTCTGTTTCTGCTGCAGGTAACGTACTGTATATGTCATAGACTCCTGTGCCTGCACAATGCAGGAGCAAAGCTCTCTTTCTTTTCTCCTCCTTTATGTCCATGGCTTCTAGGAAATTCTCAAATCTGTTTAGCCATTTTCTCCAGTTATGGGAGAGATTAATGACATCAGTCATATCAAATTGTGGGAATGTGTGCAAGTAGTCAGCCATGATAGAGTCTCTCAGTGGTGCTGGCGTGTGAAGCGGTAAAATATAGTCTGTACTCACAGCAGTAGGTGATTATATCCCATCCTCGTCGCCAGTTGTAATATCTACACGTTATGAAGAATTCAAGGTATTAAACTTTAGATATGTTTTATTCTTCGTCCTCCAGCACACAGCATAACAGTTGCATTCCCATGCTACACAGAAGTGAAACTGAAACTTCCCTTCTCATCCCTCTTGTCTCCACCCCCCAAGTCCCATAAGTCTGGCTTGCTTAAAGAGACAGATCTAATTATTATACATTATAGTACCCAGTAGTACCTCCTTTTGAAAATATCCCAGTTTGTAAACACTTTTTGTAGACAGACAAGTGTCTTTTAATTCTTATTTGAGGGATTTTCATCCATTCTTCCTTGGAAAATTCTTGCAATTTTGAGAGATTCTTGGGGCATTTTACATGCACTACTATTTTTATTTCTAGCCACAGATTTGTTTGTAAACCGCAGCAAAACCGCGCAGAAAAAAACGCAGCGTAAGCACAGCGGATTTGAAATGCCATAGGCTAACATGGTACTGTACCATGTCTGCGGTATCGGTGCCTTTCCGCAGGGCCAAAAACGCTGCGGAAACGCAGCAGAATCCGCAACGTGTGCACATAGCCTTATAAACACCTGAAGGTTTCTTTCTTCTCTTGCATTCTATGTATGGTTCCTGATATATTTCTAGATTTAGAATGAGATTCCTAATTCTTTATTATTACTTACAATTAGATTTCTCATGCCTGCTAATGAATAATACCTTTTTAAAAAAGAAATCAAGGAAGGCAATACAGCTTCTCTTCTTTATACCATAAATGGCTCCTGGACTATATTGATGGTGTAATTAATTTGATTCTTTCAACCCTATTATTCCTTATTACCGTATTCTTACCTGTGAACAGTAGGAGCAATCTGAATAATACTAATATATTCGAAATCTGGGGATTTGCAACAAAAGTAAGTCTTGTTATTTAATAGTCATCATGAGCCGTCGTGATTTTAGTATCTGGCTCTGATATTTAATACCATTCCATTTGCTCTCAGATCTAATCCTTTACAAATATTGCTTTTGGAATTATCTGATGGCTGTCCAGGCATTTAACAAAATATGGAGCCAGTCTCAGACATTTAATCACAAATTCAATTAAAGGAAGCTTTAATTCACTGTGTCTAAGTTTACCTATAAGGTGCTCTGGTAATTAATGGCTATTCTATTATCTTCAGAACTGATAAACATACGGCCACATGTATTCAGCAGAGTTTATAAAGCGCTATCATTTTAATTAGTGTCAGATGGAGTTTTATATCAAATGGAGTCATTTGTGTAAATGAAGTCTAGAACAAAGTCCTCACTCTGAAATATTTACTTTATTAGGAGATTATGAGTGTTCCTTCCTACGTAGCATGTAGTCCCAGCAACACTGTCATTTTACAGTTTTGGCGGCAGCGCACCATACCTGGCACAGGATGGTATTACATAAGGGGAGCCAGTTTGTAATGTTATAACCTATTGATGACCAAGAATCACTCAGCTTTCATTGAAATTTTATGATGCATTTGGTACCTCTGCTATTATACATTGATCTCCTACCCTGTACATAGATGTTGAACTTGTTTAGTGGGAAACCACTGTAACCCCTTAACGACCGCAGATAGGCATTAAAATGGTGATCTTTAATGGACCTTATTTCCTCATTGACGTTTTAAAACCGTTATCAGTAGTGTTGAGCATTCCGATACCGCAAGTATCGGGTATCGGCCGATATTCGCTGTATCGGAATTCCGATACTTAGTTCCGATACTTTTTTCATATCGAATACCGGAATCGGAAGTTCCCATAATGCTAGGTGCCCGCTCGATTTGATTCAGCCAATGGGGATCCTCAGAAGTGTGGGCACATCCTGTTAGGCATGTAGGCATGTTAACTACTGGCATGGCTGTGATTGGCTGCTGAAATGATGTCATGATGCACTATAAAAGCCGCTGCAGCTGCCATTTCTGGTCACTGTGCTGTGAATTCAGTTAGGGACAGGCTGCTGTTGAAGACAGTGAGGGACAGTTAGAAATAGCGATCATCAAAAATATCTATTGCTCTACCCAGGCTACATAATCCACCACTGTAGCATTTTTGTAGCCCAGCAGCGCTGTTTTAATAGCTGTCTGCAAGGGCTGTGTGCGTGCAGACCCACGCTGTGTAGTGTGTCCTGCAGGCACGTCTGCTTGTAGGCCGCCCAGCGTGTGTCTCTGCCTCATACACATTTTTCTTTTATTGCTGCTTTTTTTCTCCTCTATAGTGTGCTTCCATACGTATCCATATACGTTGGTTGCAAACACTAAAGGAGTGGACAGCGGAGCCTTTCAGCAGCCTTTCAGTGCTATAGCCCATTTCTCTGCACTGTTTTTGGCTGTCTGATAGGTCTCTCTGTGTGTGAGTGCAGCTCACGTTGCAGTGTGTTCTGCAGCCACCGCTAGCTGTAGTCCGCTCTGCGTGTGTCACTGCCTCATACATAGTCCTTTTTTTGCAGCTAATTTATCCAGATTTTTGTTCCTATATTAGTGTGCTTCCATCCGCATCCATTGTCATTGGTTGGTTGCAAACACTATATAGGATTAGATAGAGGAGCCTTTTTGCTGGCTTGTGCCCTTCAGGGCCAGCCAGACTAGTATCACCCTATTTTTTGGAGCCTCATCAATTGCATTGTAGGTTAGCTTCCTGCATTGTAATCGCTCCAAAAAGTTTGTGATACTATAGCTTTCAAACTTTGATCACATCCTTTTCTTCCCCCCCCAAAAAAAAAAGGAAATAAAGTTCACCAAACACTCCACTTTACAGTTGTGTAGGCCACATTAGATCATATTAAAGTGTAGTACACACACTCTTAGCCAAATTAGTGTTTCTTATACTGGTTAGCAGGTGTTCAGGAATAAGAACACTAAGCCACCCCTTTTTTACTTTTCTGCCTATCTTTATCAGTCTACCAAGATGAGGAAGGCAGGGAGTAAGGCACGTGGTCGTGGCCGTGGAGTTTCAGCAGGGAGAGGACGGGGGGATTCAGCAGGGAGAGGATGTGGGGATTCGGTGTCTGCTGCGGCCACCAGTGACCCGGCATCCCCCACTTTTACCAGGCAACAGTCCTTCATGCGCAGCTTTGTAGGACCTCGCCGTACCCCACTGCTGCGTGACGAACAAATTGAAGCCGTTGTCGGATGGATGGCAGTTAACGCATCCACTTCAATGACTTCCGCATCCTCCCAAGGCCAGAGCACTGAAGAGCAACCATCTGTCTCTTCACCACCTTCCAAATTGCCCAGGCAGTCTGAGAGCCCTGGACAGGAGCCATCTCAATCTTTACTTCTGTTCTCAGAATCTGTTGGCTTGGAAAGAGGTGGCCAGCCAAGCAGCATTCTAGAGCGTGAAGAAGAGGGAGTATACAGTGATGCGCAACTGCTTTGTCCCTCTGAATCTGAAGAGGCGGGTGGGCCAGTGCCTATTGTCAGCACACCTCAGTGCTCATCTGATGATGATGAGACTCAGTTGCCAATTTCTGGTGCGTACGGTGCTGGCGAGACAACTCAGGACCAGCCGGTGCTTGAAGAGGGGAGTGGAGATGATGAGGTCCTTGACCCATCATGGCATCAGCCACAGGAAGGTGGTGGGAGCAGCTCTGAGGAAGAGATTCCCCGAACGGCCAAAAGAGGAGGGAGAGGGCGGGGGCAGACTTGGTTGCCTGTAGCCTCCACTTTGGCACCCGTGAGGAGCAATCCTCTTCCAAAACACAAAACGGGTGCTCCCAGGACTTGCAGTGCGTGGTCTTTTTTTGACACAGTTGCAGATGACATTTGCTTTGTCAAATGCAAGCTGTGTCATCAGAAAGTGAAACAAGGAAAAAATGTGAGCAACCTCAATACCACAAATATGTGGTAACATGTGCGTACCAAGCACGAGGTGGAGTTACACAGACACACTGAAGATGTAGGCCAACCTTCAGCAGCACCTACCATCTCTTCAGCCCGTGTTGGGGCCTCTTCCTCCAGCTCACACACAGCTGGTTCGGCTTCCTCACTGGAACGCCATGGAAGAACCACTGCCACTGTTGTCCAGAGACCCAGTGAAATTCCACCCACTGAACCACGTTCGCAGTCATCAGCACACTCCCAGGCCACTCACCAGCAATCGGTAGCACAGGCATGGGAGAAAAAGCGTCCATACTCGGCAAACCATCCCAGAGCACTGGCTCTGAATGCCGGCATTGCCAAACTACTGGCCCTTGAGATGCTGTCATTCAGGCTGGTGGAGACTGACACCTTCCGGAACTTGATGTCATTGGCAGTTCCACAATACAATGTGCCCAGCTGCTTTTATTTCAGCAGGTAAGCCATCCCTGCCCTGCAAAAGCATGTGGAGGGAAAAATTAAAAATGTGCTACTAAACGCCGTCAGTAGCAAGGTCCACCTGACCACCGATGCGTGGACCAGTAGCCATGGACAGGGACGATACCTTTCCCTCACTGCCCATTGGGTCAATGTTGTGGAGCCGGGTACAGATCTGGAGAGTGGCTCTGTACGTATTCTGCCAACTCCAAGGATTGCAGGAATGCAGTCTGTACATATTGAGTCCTCCTCCTACTCTAGTTCCTCCGAATCAGCACTGCATGAGCCTGTTAGGCCAGATATGAGCACAGGTGTGGCCAAACGTCAACAGGCCGTCCTTAAATTAATTTCTTTGGGGAATCGGAGCCACACAGCGCAGGAGCTCTGGTGTGCTGATGAATGCTCTGGAATGCCATCAAGCAGGAGAGCGATGTGTGGTTTGTGCCAGCGAATCTCCAGCCAGGTTTGGTAGTGAGTGACAATGGCCGAAATCTAGTGGCAGCTCTGGGCCTAGGCAACCTCACTCACATACCATGTCTGGCACACGTGCTCAATTTGGTCGTGCAGAGCATTCTGAGGGACTATCCGGATCTTGATGCACTGCTGCACAAGGTTCGCCTAGAGTGTGCTCACTTGCGGCGTTCCAGCATGGCAAGATCGCGCATTGCATCTCTGCAACGCCGATTCCGCCTGCCAGAACATCGCATCATATGTGACCTCCCCACCAGGTGGAATTCAACGTTACATATGTTGGAGCGGTTGTGTGAGCAGCAGGCAGCAGTAATGGAGTACCAGCTGCATCAGGCGCAAACAAGTCGCACTGTGCACCGGACACACTTCACCACCACTGAGTGGGCCACTATGAGGGACATCTGCCAAGTTTTGCGTGCCTTCGATGACTCCACGCGGATGGCCAGTGCAGATGATGCACTAATCAGCATTACTGTCCCCCTCATCTGTCTGCTTCAAAAAACCTTACAAGCACTAAGTGAGGAGGTTTTTGAAGAGGTCGAGGATGAGGAGTCAGAAATGCCATCTGCCTCTGGCAAGTCTGCGCAACGTGTTTCCACACAAAGGCCCAGGCAGGGGACACTTAGTGAGGAGGATGACGAGGAATCAATGGAGGAGGAGGAACACATCTCTCCAGAGGAGGGAGGTACACAAGGCTCTAGTAGTCAGTGTGTACAGCGAGGGTGGGGTGATGCTGAGCAGGCAGAGATGCTGCCTCAAGCTGGGGACAGCCTTTCTGGTCCAGTTGGCAGTCTGCAGCACATGGTTGATTTCATGCTGCAGTGCTTGTTAAATGACCGCCGCATCGCCAACATTCTCCACACGGCTGATCATTGGGTGTACACCCTCCTAGATCCTCACTACCGGGACAACTTACAAAGCCTCATACCACAGTTGAACCGGGAGCGAAAAATGCAGGAGTACCAAGAAACTCTTGTGCAGGCCATCATGTTCTCCATTCCCCCCAAAAGTGTTGCTGGTAGTGCTTTTCAAAGCAGCCATGTGGGTAGAGGCAGTGGAGGAAGCTCTGCACAAAGAGGTAGCAGAGGCAGTGCCGCACGACAAGGCAAGGCCAGTATGGCCCAAATGTGGAAAAGTTTTGTGGGACCGCCACAAACGGCTACACCATCACAGACAGCTCCAGTCAGCAGGAGGCAACGTTTCCGTCAGACGGTGACAGACTACTTGTCTTGCCCTGTTAGTGTACTCCCAGACGGCTCTTCCCCGTTCAAGTATTGGGTCTCTAAGCTGGATACATGGCCAGAGCTTAGCCAGTATGCATTGGAGGTGCTGGCTTGCCCTGCTGCCAGTGTATTATCGGAACGTGTCTTTAGTGCTGCAGGTGGTGTGGTAACAGACCGTCGCACGCGACTATCGGCCAATAATGTTGACCGGCTTACTTTTCTGAAAATGAACAAGGCCTGGATCTCACCTGAATTTGCCAGTCCTCTTCCAGAATAAATAATTGGCTGGCAACAGGATCCAGGTCTCCTGTTGTGTTCATGTTTCTATGACCTGAACTTTATTTCCTGGGCTACAGCAACGCCCGTTGTTGCTCAGAAGTGCTGTCCACACAGACAAAACACTCGCTCATGTGTAAGTGAGGTTCAGTAACGTCAGCTGATCCCCTGCTGTGTGTATGGCAAAGTGTCCTGCTCCCTCCAGTCAAACAACCTCAGATTTACACCTGGCTCCAAGTAGGACTCGGCCTACTACCTGATTTTCCCTGGGCTCTGACACCGCCAGTTGGTGCTCAGAAGTGCTGTCCGCACAGACAAAACACTCGTTCATGTGTAAGTGGGGTTCGGTAACGTCAGCTGATCCCCTGCTGTGTGTACTCTTCTGCTGCCTACAACTTCTGACTACCTCTGATTTAATATGTTCTCTGATTTGCCCTCTGTCTCCACTCTGTTTTGAGTATTTCCTCCGGCCTACAACACCGCCTGTTTCTGCTCTCAAGTGCCGTCTGCACAATCCACACTTGTTCCTGTGTTACCTGGGTCCTGTAACATCTGCTCATCTCCAGTGGTGAGCACGGCAATGTCTCCTGCTTTGTCTACATTTCCAATACTTGTAGTGGAAATGTGGACAGAGCAGGAGACATTGCCTGACTCACCTCAAGGGAGAAGCTGCTGTTACAGAACCCCAGTAACACAGGAACAAGTGTGGGTTGTGCAGACGGCATTTCAGAGCAGCAGCTGGCGTGGTTGGAAGCCAGAGGAAATACTCGAAACAGAGTGAAGACAGAGGCCTAATTGGAGTATGTTGACAGTAGTAGTCTAGAAACAATCGCAAACTGCCACCAAGTAGGCCTCGGCCTACAACCTGATTGTCCCTGGGCTCCAACAACACAGTTGGTGCTCGGAAGTGCTGTCCACACAGAAAAAAACACTCGTTCATGTGAAAGTGGGGTTCGGTAACGTCAGCTGATCCCCTGCTGTGTGGAGGGCAAAGTGCTGCTGCCTCCAAATTGTAACTACTTCAGATTTAAACATTCTCTGATTTGGCCTCTGTCTCCACTCTGTCTCTAGTATTTCCCCTGACCTCCAGCACCGCCAGTTCCTGCTCACAGTTGCCGTCCGTGCATTCCACACGTGTTCCTGTGTTACTGGGGTTCTGTAATGTCAGCAGATCCCCCAATGTGTGTCCGGCACTGTCTCCTGCGCTGTAAACCTTCCCACTGCAAGCGGTGGAAATGTGGACAGAGCAGGAGACAGTGGCAGACACACATCAGGGGCTCTGCTGACATTACAGAACCCCAGTAACCCAGGAACACGTGTGGATTGGGCAGACGGCTGCTGTACGCATAAACTGGCGGTGTTGGTGGTCACGTGAAATCCTGGAAACAGAGTGGAGACAGATGCCTAATTGGACACGTTGACAGTCTGTTGTAGCCTACAAACAATCTAAAACTGCCACCAAGTAGGCCTCGGCCTGCACCCTGATTGTCCCTGGGCTCCAACAACGCTAGTTGGTGCTCAGAAGTGCTGTCCACACAGAAAAACACACTTGTTCATGTGAAAGTGGGGGTCAGTAACGTCAGCTGATCCCCTGCTGTGTGGAGGGCAAAGTGTCCTGCTCCCTCCAAAGTCAAAATACTTCAGTTTTACACCTGGCTCCTAGTAGGCCTCGGCCTGCACCCTGATTGTCCCTGGGCTCCAACAATGCTAGTTGGTGCTCGGAAGTGCTGTCCACACAGAAAAAAACACTTGTTCATGTGAAAGTGGGGGTCAGTAACGTCAGCTGATCCCCTGCTGTGTGGAGGGCAAAGTGTCCTGCTCTCTCCAAAGTCAAAATACCTCAGCTTTACACCTGACTCCTAGTAGGCCTCGGCCTGCACCCTGATTGTCCCTGGGCTCCAACAACGCAGTTGGTGCTCGGAAGTGCTGTCCACACAGAAAAAAACACTCGTTCATGTGAAAGTGGGGTTCGGTAACGTCAGCTGATCCCCTGCTGTGTGGAGGGCAAAGTTCTGCTGCCTCCAAATTGTAACTACTTCAGATTTAAACATTCTCTGATTTGGCATCTGTCTCCACTCTGTCTCTAGTATTTCCCCTGACCTCCAACACCGCCAGTTCCTGCTCACAGTTGCCGTCCCCACATTCCACACGTGTTCCTGTGTTCCTGGTGTTCTGTTACGTGAGCAGATCCCCCAATGTGTGTCCGGCACTGTCTCCTGCGCTGTCCACCTTCCCATGCAAGCGGTGGGAATGTGGACAGAGCAGGAGACAGTGGCAGACACACATCAGGGGCTCTGCTGACATTACAGAACCCCAGTAACCCAGGAACACGTGTGGATTGGGCAGACGGCTGCTGTACGCATAAACTGGCGGTGTTGGTGGTCTCATGAAATCCTGGAAACAGAGTGGAGACAGATGCCTAATTGGAGCACGTTGACAGTCTGTTGTAGCCTACAAACAATCTAAAACTGCCACCAAGTAGGCCTCGGCCTGCACCATGATTGTCCCTGGGCTCCAACAACGCCAGTTGGTGCTCGGCAGTGTCTTTGGCACGGGTACTCCCTGTTGCCCAGCCTGTTTCCAGCACACCAGCTGTTTCCGGATAGTGTCAAGGTCACTATGCCACCAATCCGTTGTCCTGTCGTCTTGCGGCCGGGTTAGCCGACTCTACGGTGCCTGCAGTTTAGGTGACTCCTATGTGGGCTGCGGGAACTGGCACTGAAGGCTGGATCCGTAGTGCCAATGGGACATGGACCCCCTGTAGGACTGTGGGTTTCGGTAACTGCGGCCGGCTTGCGGCCGGCTTGCGGCCTGGCTACTTTGCTTTGAATGGGTACCTTCTGCTACCCACCCGGGTTCCGGCATTGTCAGCTGGTTCTCGCCAGAGCCTTTGGCCTAGGTGCCTCCATCTTGGTATCCGAAGGTCCAGCACCGTCAGCTGGTCCTTGGTAGTGCTTTCTAGCACAGGTAACTCCTGCCTAGTAACCGTGGTCCAGCACCGTCAGCTGTTCCTCGGTAGTGCCATTGGCTCTTGTAGCTTTTGCTACCCATCTGGGTTCCAGCACCGTCAGCTGGTTCTCGGCAGTGTCTTTGGCACGGGTACTCCCTGTTGCCCAGCCTGGTTCCAGTACGCCAGCTGTTTCCGGGTAGTGTCAAGGTCACTATGCCACCAATCCGTTGTCCTGTCGTCTTGCGGCCGGGTTAGCCGACTCTACGGTGCCTGCAGTTTAGGTGACTCCTATGTGGGCTGCGGGAACTGGCACTGAAGGCTGGATCCGTAGTGCCAATGGGACATGGACCCCCTGTAGGACTGTGGGTTTCGGTAACTGCGGCCGGCTTGCGGCCTGGCTACTTTGCTTTGAATGGGTACCTTCTGCTACCCACCCGGGTTCCGGCATTGTCAGCTGGTTCTCGCCAGAGCCTTTGGCCTAGGTGCCTCCATCTTGGTATCCAAAGGTCCAGCACCGTCAGCTGGTCCTTGGTAGTGCTTTTTAGCACAGGTACCTTCTGCTTAGTAACCGTGGTCCAGCACCATCAGTTGGTCCTCGGTAGTGCCATTGGCTCTTGTTCCTTCTGCTACCCATCCGGGTGCCAGCACTGTCAGCTGGTTCTCGCCAGTTTCTCAGCCTTCTTGTACTTTCTGCTACATTTCCAAGATCAAGCTTTTTGAAATTGTCTTTGGTTATCCTTATTGATCTCCATGACGACGACCCTGATGACGACGACCCTGAAGACCACACCAAAGAAGACCAGAAATATGACCCTAAATAATAAGACCAAGAGGACAAAGAACATGAAGACAACCACCAAGATACAGAACAAAAGACAGAAGAACAAGAAGCAGAAGAAGCAAAAGCAGAAGAACAGAAAGCAGAAGAACATTAAGCATAAGACTAAAAATAAGCATAGAAGAAATCAAAATTATAAGCAGAAGAAGACTAAGCAGTAAATGGGGGTGAGTCCGTTCCTCCTCATGGTGCCCCTGGAAAATGCCTGCTGCTGCAGGCCAAACTGAACACGGACAAATCCTGTTGTAAATCTTTAGTGACAGGCAGAACGTAAGGTGTAATCTTATAACTTTTATAGATAAGTACTACAGGAATGCCTGTCACCATAAGAAAATGAAGACAAAGAAGAATAGGAAGAAGATGAAGAAATAGCATATTAAAATTAATAGTAGCTGAATAAGCAGAATATGAAGAATGGAAAAAAAAATTAATGAGAAGAAGATGAAGAAGAAGATGAATAAGGTGAAGAAAAAGTTGATGAAAAAAATGCTACTGCTGCGGATCATGTAGGAGAAAGTGTGGGAGAAGTACAAAAGAAGGTGAAGAGCATGGAAGTTGTGAAACATACATATCTGACAAAATATAAAAAAGGTTAACATAGTCAATATCTTTTTAACTTCAAACGTCTTGAAAAAAAAAATTGGAATTAATGCTATGCCATGTGATTTGAATAAACCACTATGCCTTTAATGTCTCCTCCACCTCCCACAATACATTCTACATGATTCTTATTTGTTTTCAATTATGTAGAATTAGCCAACAAGGAAATAAAGGGATTTTTTAAATTCCGATACCGGAAGTCCCATTGACTTGAATGGGACTTCCGGTATCGGAATCGGCGATACCCGATATTTTTTTCGTATCAGGCGATACCATCCGATACGATATTTTTGGGTATCGAACGGTATCGCTCAACACTAGTTATCAGGAATAAGGGAATAGCGCCCCCCAGCAGCTGAAATTTCACTGGGTGTCAGCTGTGAATGACAGCTGACAGCCTGTGGTATTGGCCCGATCGGCTTCAAAACCATCCAGATTAACCCCTTAAATATCATCATGATTGATAGCAGTATTTTATTAGTTACAGTGGGGTTACAAGACCCCCATTGTAACCATCGGACCCCCACGATGAGAATCACGAGTGCCGATGGTTACCATGGTACCCTGAGGTCTTGTGATGCTCCCAGGGCTCGGTGACCTGTGGGATCTTGCTGTAAGCAAGAAGAGGCAGCTAAGGTCACTTTAGTCTGTATTCCGACAGTGACCAATCATTATAGGCGTCCTTTTAGCGCACAAGTGTGTGCGACCCCAGATCTTTGCACACCTAAAAGTTTTGAATAATTTACACAGAAACCCAGACCTAAGTGCTCAGCATAGAGCTCAAGAATGTGATCCCATATTTATTCTGGACGCGAAAGAAAAATATTATGTACCCCAAAATGTTACCAATAAAAAAATGTAATTTATCCCACACAAAACCAGCCCCCATTCAGGTCCCTCATCTGTCACTGGAACTATAGGGGGTTCCCACCCTACTGGCAAAACAAAAACTCTAGAAAAGCGACATGGCTCCCACCCCTCAAATAAAATCCTGTGAATTCTGCGCTCTCAAATTCAAATGCCCCACTCCTTCTGAGCCCCACTATGCCTATACCACAGTAAGCAGCCACATGTTTGGCGTTATTGTAGTGGGGGCAGAGCACTTAACTTACAAGGTGCTTGTAACCAGAAGCACAAGCTGGGCACAATGTATGGGGGTGCTGAAATATATGTGGGCTCCACACTTCATGGGGGCACAAGATATGGGCACTAAACAGGTATATTTGTAATTCTCCAGAAAAAAAAGCCTGGTGTGGATGACAAAATCATCCACTGCAACCTTAGATTAATTAATTGAGGTGCAATTTCTACAGTGGGGTCACCGCAAATGTTACCCATGAATTATTGTACCAGAATCTGTGCTCCAAAAGACAAAAAGCGTTCCTTTTCTTCTCATCCCGGATGTGTGGCCAGTCATTTATGATGACAAATGGTTGCACATCCAATTGGAAAATTGTGTCAAGTGGGGTACCACAAGGCTCTGTCCTGGCCCCAGTGTTGTTCAACATTTTTATAAATGCTCTAGATAAGGGAACTGAAGGTAAACTAATCAAATTTGCAGACGATGCAAAGCTAGGAGGGATAGCTAACACTACAGAAAACAAAGAAAGGATTCAGGAGGATCTAGATAAGCTTTAACAATAGGCAGCAACTACAGTAATAGAATGGTATTTAACAGGGAGAAATGTGAGATTCTACATCTGGGCAAGAAAAACGAAAATTACATCTATAGAATTGGAGAAATAGAACTAAGCAACAGCACATGTGAAAAAGACTTGGGTATACTAAGGGTCCCGATTCACTTAGCGACGCACCAGCGATCCCAACAACGATACGACCTGGTAAGGATCGCTGGTGCGTCGCTAAATGGTCGCTAGTAAGCTGCCAAACAGGCAGATCTCTTCAGCGACTCAGCAACGATCCGGCGATCCATATAACGACCTCGGCGGTTGTTGGTACCTTGTCACACAGCACCTTTTCTGATGATTCCCACCTGCGTCCCAGAGTTCTGTGTCGCCAACGAGGTCGCTCGTCGAGGTCAAACACAGCGATGCATGCTGGCTAGCAGGACACCGACGATAAAAAAATGGCCAGGACATTCAAGCACGATCAGCGATATCCAGCGGGGGGGGGGCAGTCGCTGCTGCGTGTCGCATGTAGCGAGATTGCTGGCGAGGTTGCTGTTGCCTCACAAAATTGGTGATGCTTCAGTGATCTCGCTATGTTAGACGGGGGCTTAAGAGATCACACACTGCACATGAATCAACAGAGTAATTCAGCAGCAAAAATGGCAAACAGTTCTAGGATGTATTAAGAGAAGTGTAGAGTCTAGATCACGAGAAGCAATTATCCCCCTCTACTCCTCCTTGGTCAGGCCTCCTGTGGAATACTGTGTCCAGTTCTGGGCACCACATTTTAAAAAAGAAACTGAAATACTGGAGCAAGTTCAGAGAAGCACTACCAGGTTGGTAAGTGGACTGCAAAGTATGTCCTACGAGGAATGATTAAAGTATCTGGGAATGTTTAGCTTTCAAAAAAGAAGGCTAAAGGGCATGTCACACTAAGAGATATCGCTAGCAATATCGCTATAACTAGTGACGTTATAGCGATATTGCTAGCGATATCTCTGTGTCTGATACTTACCAGCGACCGGCTCCCCCGCTGGTTATCGCTGATTGCGCGAGAACGTTCAGGACTGTTTCTCGTCGTCAGCTTCCTGTGGCGCTTCCTGCTGTGAGGACGAGCGACGCGTGGAGCTGGGCGGGAGGACGCAGGATCGCCTGGTGTGACAGGTAAGTAGCGATCCCCATCCCCAGCGATGTCACTAGTGAGATCTGCCTATGTGGCAGCTCACTAGCGACCACTTAGCGATGTACCAGCGATCCTGACCGCGTCATATCGCTGGTCGGGATCGCTGGTACATCGCTAAGTGTGACAGTACCTTTAGAGTAGACTTAATAACTCTACAAATATCTGAAGGGATGTCACAGTGTACAGGGATCATCATTATTCTCATTTGTACATGGAAACACAGGAAGCAATGGAATGAAACTGAAAGGGAGATGGTTCAGATTAGATATTAGAAATATTAGATTTTGACAGTGAGGGTGAACAATGAGTGGAACAGGCTGCCACAAGAGGTGGTGAGTTCTCCTTCAATGGAAGTCTTCAAACAGAGGCTGGACAGACATCTGTCTGAGATGGTTTCGTGAATCCTGCATTGAGCAGGGGGTTGGACACTAAGACCTTTGAGGTCCCTTCCAACTCGACCATTCTATGATTCTATGATCACCACAGCCAAGTATCACTCCTTCCCATCTGATCCCTGCCGTGTTCTCAAACAGTAGTGTACAACCACATATGGGGTGCTGCCACATTTGGGAGACATTACATAACAAATTTTGTGGTCCGATTTATCCCATTACCACTAGTGCAAATTATAAATTTAGTGCTAAACCAATATTTTAGTGGAAAAAATGTATTTTTTTCGTTATATTTAAAATGTTATAATGTTTTATGAATTCCCTGTAGGGCAAAAATGTGCAGTACACTCCTAGATGAATTTCCTGAGGGGTGTAGTTTCCAAAATGGGGTCACTTGTAGGGCTTTTGTTATTTTTTCAGATGACAGGGGCTCTCCAAATGCGACATGACGGTCGCAAGCCTTTTCATCAAAGTCTTCTTTACAAAACATCACTCCTTCCCTTTCGAGCCCTGCTGTGCTCCGAAACAGTAGTTTTTTCCCAACATATGGGGTAATGGTGTACTCAGGAGAAATTTCACAACAAATTTTGGGGTCCATTTTCTCATGTTACCCTTGTGAAAATAAAAAAATTAGGGCTAAAGTAAAATTATCGCTGAAAAAAGTAAAATGTTGTTTTTTTTCCCTCCTACGTTTCTTTAATTAGCTGTGAAGAACTTAAAAGGTTAATACATTTTTTGAATGTGGTTTTGAGGACTTTTAGGGGTGCAGGTTTTATAATGGTGTCACTTTTGGGTATTTTCTGTCACATAGGTCCCCCAAAGTCACTTCAATTGTGATGTGGTCCTTAAAAAATGGTTTTGTAAATTTTTGTTTGAAATTGCTGATTAAGGCTTCTTTTACACTAACCGTGTTTTTGCGGCCACAATAAATTTCTATGGGGTTGCAAAATCGGCCCGCAAAAATTAGTCGGAGCGCCGTGTGCCGTATGGCCGTGAGGGCCGTATTTGCTGTCGTGAAAAAAAATCGAGCCTGCTCGATCTTTTTCACTGCTTACGGACACGGCCCCCATTGAAAATCAATGGGGCCGCAAAAACAACAGAAGTTTGTTTTTGCGGTGCAACGTCACTTACGGTTTTGCGGAACGACGTTTTTTTTCCAATACTACTTCCATAGTATTGGAAACCTGAAAAATGGCAATCCGCAAGATTTTTGTGGTCCATTTTTGCAGCAGACCGTGAAAATTGCGGCGGTACTGCCTGCAAAAGAGGCCCGCAATAACGGGCCACAAAAAAACCCGATAAGTGTAAAAGAAGCCTAACTTTTAGCCCTTCTAAGTTCCTAACAAAAAAATTATGTTTAAAAAATGATGCAAGTGTAAAGTAGACATGTGGGAAATGTTATTTATTAACTATTTTGTGCGACATATCCCTCTGGTTTAAGGGCATAAAAATTAAAATATCATCCCCAAATTTCTGATATTTTCAGAAATAAAATCAAGTGATTTAAAGCTAATTTTTGCTACTATTATAAAGTACAGTATGTCACGAAAAAA
The DNA here is from genome assembly GCF_039654945.1 of Dendrobates tinctorius. NCBI lineage: Eukaryota > Metazoa > Chordata > Amphibia > Anura > Dendrobatidae > Dendrobates > Dendrobates tinctorius. Next base: position 6,473,885 of record NW_027361750.1, read on the forward strand.
CAATGTCAGACTCAGCGTGGAAGCATTCCAGAGTTATTACCTCATAAACTGACACTCATCAGATTTAAACAAACAAAAAAAAATTGGCCTGGTCATTAAGGTTAAGGTGGCTTCTGACATGACCTCAGGAGTGACCAAGTGTGCTTCTATATAATGCTTTGCAGCTATCACAGCACATCATGTAGTGAAGGCTATCAGAAGGCACTATCATAGCCTATATAAAATCTCAGGCAGGGAATGCAGCGACTATTTTAAGGTGACTTAAAATAGCGTAAGGACATCATAGCTTATTACAATGCAACCACCACCTCCATGAATTAGTAGGCTTGTGAGTGATTGTGTAAGAAGATGAGCTGAGACAGAGTCAGCGGTTTCCGGTGCACTTTGGGGCTGGAACTATCGGGACTGTCACCACTGTTGCCGGGGGAAGGTTCTTCTGGGAGGGGAGGACCTTTGGACTAGACAGCAGGGGGCGCAGGGGAGAAAAAAGGGACTGAGAGTGGGAACGAGGCAGACTTGGCGGGAAAGTGACAGGAGAACAAGGAGAAGGTTGACTCCCTCCCCACTGCTCCGACTGCTATCTCCACATCATCCATCCCCCAGCATTCTGACTTGAAACTTGAGTGTGTCACTACTGAGCTGTCTTCGGACCCTTCCATGCTGGATGGTTCCTTCCCGCCCGCAGTTGCAAATAAGCTGACTTGCTCCGTTCTTAGAAAGTACTCCAGAGGACCACACGCTGCCACAGTCTGCGAGCGTGCCCACGGGTCATGTTCGGCGCTATTCCAGAGGACTCTACTTAAAGGACTGTTTCTACATTCCTGCACACCCAAGCCAAGCGGGACCGGATACATCGGCACTGTTGGGAGACGGTGCTTTTCGTTCTTCTATAACAGAGCTAGAGACATTGTCCACGATCTACGACGTCGTCGGGAGATATTCCAGCCTTTCCCCAAGAAGAACTGCAAGTGATAAGTTTCCTTTTTTTGTATACCTTTTTATCAAGCATTGCGCTTGTGTGCAATTCCCGTTGTTGCCGTTACTGATCTTGTCTCCCTGCATGGAGTATTCCTTGTTTAATAACCTGTTCAGTAAATACTGTTAACCCCTTCTCTGCCTCCGGTTCTTCACTGCATCCAACGAATCTCTTCTCTTTACAATTGTAGTGTCCCCATCTTTATCAAAGAGGTCTGCTGCATCCTACTAGTGTATTGGTAATCTGAAGTGGTGTTGGCAAGGCTATTTCTTTTTCTGTGATTTTTTTAAGTTTCTGTCCTTTTTCTCTGAGCTCTTATTACATATAGTGTAGGTTCTAGCAAGTATGAGGACCCTTAATGTGGGTTGTGAGCTTGTGTAATTTGGCCAAAATATCGATCTGTACCTCGTTTATTTTGTACATCAATTTTCATCTTTTTATTGCACGTTTTTCCATTTTTATGCAGGGTGCAGCCAACCAGGCCCTTTAGTTTATCCCTTTGGTTGTGTGAATTGGGGTGTATGTCTTGTGGGGTGCACTGATATGGTGCTGGGCAGCCCACCTGTTGTAAAACTATTGGCATCATCAATAGGGTATAAGTCAGACCTGTGTGACTGGCACCATATGCAAGACTTATCTGTGTGCATTTTTAATACTATGCTCCATAAATTGGTAGGTTTGTGAGTAGTTGCTTTATTAGTATTTTGCACCTGTGCTGCCCCCACCTTTATCATGAGGGTTTGCAGCATCCTGCTAGTGCATGGGCAATCTAACCTGATGTAGGTTTCTTTTTCTGTGATTGTTTCTTGACATCACAGCTCAGCAATAGAAATTGGAAGAGAAAGCCCTAAAACATTAGACATATAATTCAGCCAGTAATGTTGTAGAACTGTAGCAATGAAGACGATGAGTGTAGTAGGCTGCAAATGATAGATTCAATAGATCGGGGGAGACAGAGAGGGCAGCAGTGCTAACCGCATTGCTAGGCTCTGTGTGATGTATCAGTGATATAGAGTCGCTGGCATTTGTCCTGCTGCATTTGATTTACAATTAAACTTATTTTTCATTCATAATGCACTTGAAAGTTAAGCGAGGCAGCACAGAATTTTACAGAAAGAAAAAATCTGAAATCAGTGTCAGTCAGAGACAATGTGTTTGCAAGTTACAAGTAAGTGTACTGAGTTTTTGCATTTCTTGTACAATCATTTGTATGAAGGGGAGAATAATTGTTTTCTAAAAATACAAATGAACTTTTGATCTTAAAAGACATAATCTGACATCAGAAGTGTCTGTGACTTATTTCCCTCCTTCCATTCATAAAATAATCGTTTTAAGGGGTTCTCCAAGAATGTAATAAAATGGCACCCATCATTTAATTCAAATGTCAGCTCATCCAAGTAATGTGTTTCGGTATGTGCTGCAATCTGAGGAAAGGCTGTTCCCAAGTCCTGGGTTGCAAATGACAGGAACTGTGTGCTATTCCCAATGGTGGTGCATGTGGATTTGTGGACCAACTGTGTCACAGGAAAGGGTCTGCTAAGGAAGGGGCATAGCTAATCAGCTACCAGGTGTTCACTAGAGCTCCTGATAGCGGAGACAGACTGGGCTATAGATAGCCACCAGGTACTACTTCTTTGCAGATTCCGATACTGCAGCTGTTGACCCCAGCGTGGTGTGCTTGGGATCATTATCATGCTGAAAGACCCATCCACATTTCACAATGTCCTCGCTGATGGAAGGAGGTTTGTACTCAAAATCTCATGATTCATGGCCCCATTCATTCTTTTATGTACATGGATCAGTCGCCCTGGTTCCTTTGCAAATAAACAGCCCCAAAGCATGATATTGTCACCCCCATGCTTCACAGTAGGTATGGTTTTCTTTGGATGCGACTCATCATTCTGTCTCCTCCAAACCTGACGAGTTTTCTACAAAACAGTTCTCCTTTGGTTTCATCAGACCATTTGACATTCTCACAATACTCTTCTGGATAATCCAAATGCTCTCTAGCAAACTTCAGATGGGCCCGGACATGTACTGGCTTAAGCAGGGGGATATGTCTGGCACTGCAGGATCTGAGTCCCTGGCGGCGTAGTGTGTTACTGATGGTAGTCTTTGTTACGGTGGTCCCAGCTCTATGCAGGTCATTCACTAGGTCCCCCCATGTGGTTCTGGGATTTTTGCTCACCGTTCTTGTGATCATTTTGACCCCACAGGGTAAGATCTTGTGTGGAGCCCCATATTGAGTGAGATTATCAGTGGTCTTGTATGTCTTCCATTTTCTTATTATTGCTCCCACAGTTGATTTCATCACACCAACTTGCTTGCCTATTGCATATTCAGTCTTCCCAGCCTGGTGCAAAGCTGCAATTTTGTTGCTGGTGTCCATCGACAGCTCTTTGGTCTTCACCATAGTGGAGTTTGGAGCGTGACTGTTTGAGGTTGTGGACATGTGTCTTTTATACTGATAACAAGTTCAAACAGGTGTCATTAATACAGGTAATGATTGGAGGACAGAGGAGCCTCTTAAAGAAGAAATCTTGCATGTTTTTAGGTGACCAAATTCTTATTTTTCCACCATAATTTGAAAAATAAATCTTGACAAATCAGACAAGGTGATTTTCTGGATTTGTTTTCTCATTTTGATTCTCATAGTTGTGGTTTACCTATGATGTCAATTACAGGCCTCTCTCATCTTTTTAAGTGGGAGAACTTGCACAATTGACGGCTGACTAAATACTTTTTTTCCCCACTGTATACGGAGTGGGTCATGCGAGATAACTGTAAGCCGAATGAGCGTTAGTCTGACAGCTCTATAAAGTGTATGGCCACTTGCAGTTTCTTTACGAAATGTAAGATAAAACTTATTATTCTGTTATCTCACAAGTGTTCACAGAGTTGTTTCAAAATTTCTTTTTCTTTTTAATAATGAAGAGTGTTCTATAAACAGCGCCATTATCATCCCACGCAAGGTTAAAGATGGATTTTTCAAGCAGCGGTGCTTTTGCATCAATGTTATTTCTGTTTATGGCGTTCTTGAAAACTATTTTCTTGGGAATCGTCAAATAATTTACTTTGTTCAACATGCTGGAAATAATCTGGCACAATAGCACAATGTAACATATACGCTTAGGAGTAAATAAAGTTTGTTTGTTCTGTATTTGAATAAAAAAAATCAGTACAACGGCATCAACCTGACAGTGTCTGTAGGTTACTGTGCACAATCCTGCTGACAGGTTCCCTTTAATGATTATTAATTAAGATAAGAAGAATATTTTAGCTTAATGGCATTAGAAATGGTTTCGCATAGAGTCATTTAAAATACAGTTTCACACTTTTTAATTTATTGTAATGTAATCCTACCAGAATCTGCCCACTAAAAGATACAGATCATTAGGGTCAGGATAGTTCCTATAGGTACTATACTGGTGTGTTCACCAAAAGCAGTTGTAACTTGTGGGATATAGGAGTAGCGAGTAGCAAGATCATGCTTTTACTCTGTTTTTATGTGAAATAACTGGGGTGCTTTCAGTAAACATGTAAATCATGTATTAAATATCTACATGTATGAGATAATAGGTTACAAGGAAAAAACACAAAAGCATAAATGTATCTTCAACATAACTGTTTAGAGGTTTAATTTTTCATAAATTTGCATTCCTACACAAAATGCAATTACCCTGAAGAGCAAGGTACGAGGATTTGCTGTTTATTTTGGTATGATGTGATGCAGTCTTGTAGCCTGCAGGTGCACGGGTCTGCGGGAGCTGTAATATAGGAGGAGGCCAATATGTGCATTGCAGATACATCCAACAAAAAGCTAAAAAAAATTATGCTTGTTGCCTCCTGGTGTCCAAATTGTACAGTACTGTATTTTCAACTTAATTCGACATATTGTAGCACTTTTATGTTAATTATACTGGTATACAGTGGTTCTGGGGCCATTGATGTCTGAACTGTTTTATATTAAATTTATAGTGCTGATTAATAATATGGCTTTGTTTTTGCCAGATTGGTTCTAGTTTCTGAGATACTTAATAGTAAATTAATTACAGTAGAATTCTGGCTTCAAAAAGTCACTTTTATAGCATTGTAAACCTATAAATGGAAGTACAAAATGCATAATTTTCATGGATGAATTATCTAAAAAAATAAATAAGACGAATTCAGCAAAAGTAATGCGATTTTTGAATTCAGCGCTATCAAGATACACTAAATCCACCTGACAAAAGTGTTGTTTTTTGTAGTCCTGTGTTACCACTGTGTTTGCAGTTTGCATGTGGCAAACATTTCATCAATCATGACCGGTTGAAATGAAAATGTCACAATCATACAGCAGGAAGCCAAAGTGCCAAGACTTGGTTGCTGTGTAAGTTTTGAAGCTGTTTTATATTCACACCCATACAAAATCTCATTCCAACAATGCAGAGAAAAATTGACAATATTTTAGTTCTGACCCTTTAGGTTATGTTTCCATGGTCAGTAAACGCTGCGGATTGGACGCTGCATACAGCCGCAGCGTCTAATCTGCAGCGGCCAGATGTTACAGCATAGTGGAGGGGATTTTATAAAATCCCATCTCCACTATGCGTGCAGGGACACCCGCGGCTTCCCTGCGTAACCTGACATGCGGCACGTCTTTCTCGACCACAGCATGTCTACCGTATATAATCGTGTATAAGCTGCCCCGAGTATAAGCCGACCCCCCTAATTTTGCCACAAAAAACTGGGAAAACTTATTGACTCGTGTATAAGCCTAGGGTGGAAAATGCAGCAGCTACTGGTAAATTTCAAAAATAAAAATAGATACCAATTAAAGTAAAATTAATTGAGACAGGTTAAATGTTTTTGAATATCTATATTGAATCAAGAGCCCCATATAATGCTTCATACAGTTCATGATGGGCCCATAAGATGCTCCATACAAAATACACCCCATATAATGCCGCGCAAAGGTTAATAATGGCCCCATAAGATGCTCCATAGAATAATATGCCCCATATGCTGCTCCATAAAGTTTATGACCCCATAAAATGCTCCATAGATTATGTCCCATAAGATGCTCCATAGATTATGCCCCCACAAGATGCTCCATAGATTATGCCCCATAAAATGCTCCATAGATTATGCCCCCATAAAATGCTCCATAGATTATGTCCCATAAGATGCTCCATAGATTATGCCCCTTAAAATGCTCCATAGATTATGCCCTCATAAAATGCTCCATAGATTATGCCCCCATAAAATGCTCCATAGATTATGCCCCCATAAGATGCTCCATAGATTATGCCCCCATAAAATGCTCCATAGATTATGCCCCCATAAAATTCTCTATAGATTATGCCCCCATAAGATGCTCTATAGATGATGCTCCATAGATTATGCCCCATAAAATGCTCCATAGATTATGCCCCCATAAAATGCTCCATAGATTATGCCCCCATAAGATGCTCTATAGATGATGCTCCATAGATTATGCCTCCATAAGGTGCTCCATAGATTATGCCCCCATAACATGCTCCATAGATTATGCCCCATAAAATGCTCCATAGATTATGCTCCCATAAAATGCTCCATAGATTATGCCCCCATAAGATGCTCTATAGATGATGCTCCATAGATTATGCCCCATAAGGTGCTCCATAGATTATGTCTCCATAAGGTGCTCCATAGATTATGCCCCATAAGATGCTCCATAGATTATGCCCCCATAAGATGCTGCTGCAAATAAAGAAAAAAATGACATACACACCTCCCCGTCGCTCCATAGATTATGCCCCCATAAGATGCTCTATAGATGATGCTCCATAGATTATGCCACATAAGGTGCTCTATAGATTATGCCTCAATAAGGTGCTCCATAGATTATGCCCCCATAAGATGCTCCATAGATTATGCCCCATAAAATGCTCCATAGATTATGCCCCCATAAAATGCTCCATAGATTATGTCCCATAAGATGCTCCATAGATTATGCCCCATAAAATGCTCCATAGATTATGCCCTCATAAAATGCTCCATAGATTATGCCCCCATAAAATGCTCCATAGATTATGCCCCCATAAGATGCTCCATAGATTATGCCCCCATAAAATGCTCCATAGATTATGCCCCCATAAAATTCTCTATAGATTATGCCCCCATAAGATGCTCTATAGATGATGCTCCATAGATTATGCCCCATAAAATGCTCCATAGATTATGCCCCCATAAAATGCTCCATAGATTATGCCCCCATAAGATGCTCTATAGATGATGCTCCATAGATTATGCCTCCATAAGGTGCTCCATAGATTATGCCCCCATAACATGCTCCATAGATTATGCCCCATAAAATGCTCCATAGATTATGCTCCCATAAAATGCTCCATAGATTATGCCCCCATAAGATGCTCTATAGATGATGCTCCATAGATTATGCCCCATAAGGTGCTCCATAGATTATGTCTCCATAAGGTGCTCCATAGATTATGCCCCATAAGATGCTCCATAGATTATGCCCCCATAAGATGCTGCTGCAAATAAAGAAAAAAATGACATACACACCTCCCCGTCGCTCCATAGATTATGCCCCCATAAGATGCTCTATAGATGATGCTCCATAGATTATGCCACATAAGGTGCTCTATAGATTATGCCTCAATAAGGTGCTCCATAGATTATGCCCCCATAAGATGCTCCATAGATTATGCCCCATAAAATGCTCCATAGATTATGCCCCCATAAAATGCTCCATAGATTATGTCCCATAAGATGCTCCATAGATTATGCCCCATAAAATGCTCCATAGATTATGCCCTCATAAAATGCTCCATAGATTATGCCCCCATAAAATGCTCCATAGATTATGCCCCCATAAGATGCTCCATAGATTATGCCCCCATAAAATGCTCCATAGATTATGCCCCCATAAAATGCTCTATAGATTATGCCCCCATAAGATGCTCTATAGATGATGCTCCATAGATTATGCCCCATAAAATGCTCCATAGATTATGCCCCCATAAAATGCTCCATAGATTATGCCCCCATAAGATGCTCTATAGATGATGCTCCATAGATTATGCCTCCATAAGGTGCTCCATAGATTATGCCCCCATAACATGCTCCATAGATTATGCCCCATAAAATGCTCCATAGATTATGCTCCCATAAAATGCTCCATAGATTATGCCCCCATAAGATGCTCTATAGATGATGCTCCATAGATTATGCCCCATAAGGTGCTCCATAGATTATGTCTCCATAAGGTGCTCCATAGATTATGCCCCATAAGATGCTCCATAGATTATGCCCCCATAAGATGCTCCATAGATTATGCCCCCATATGCTTCTGATACTGCTGCAAATAAAGAAAAAAATGACATAAACACCTCTCCGTCGCTCCATCCCTTATAATGACAAGATTCCCAGCATTGTTGCAGCATAATGTACACAATTTTACTGCTGCTGATTCGCTGTGGAAATTCACAGTAAAAAATATTTACCAAATATGTCAATGATGTGTAAGAACTCTACACCGGCCTCAGCAGAACAGCATGATATGCTCCTTACTGACCGGAGTCTTTGGAGAGGCATAAAGCGCTTTGAACTTGACTGGATATAAGGCCTCATTCATACATCAGTATTTTTTATCAGTAATTGAATGCCAAAACCAGGGTTGTCTACAAAACTCAGAACAGGTGCCAATCTTTCAATTATAGTTCCATTCTTGGCTTTAGTATACAAACACTGAAGAAAAATACTGATGTGTGAATGAGTCCTAATAGTTTTGTTAAGTATTACTCAATGTTATATGTTAAAAAGTTATTCTTAGTGTCAAACTGGAAGAAACGTGGATATTCCCCACGCTGCTGTAGCAAGAACGATCCAAGCATATAGATGATAAAGGATGGTATTTTATTTTCTATTCTCAACGCATTTCGAAGTCAGTACGACTTCTTCCTCAGGAATTGCATATTTGACTTGGGCATCTCCTGAGAAAGAAGTCATACTGACTTCGAAACAAGTTGAGAATAGAGAATAAAATACCATCCTTTATCCTCTATATGCTTGGATCATTATTGCTAGTGCGGGGAATATCCACGTTTCTTCCAATTTGATACTTCGAATCGGTCAGTGAATTGACCTGTGGATCTGCGGCGGCTGTCGACTCTGAGTCCTATAAACTCTAATATTGTGGATTAATAGGTGAGTGCAAAAAGTGTTTATTTTCAAAATGATCACCAGATAAGACCCTATTGGTGCTCTTTGTCTCCTATAGTTTTCTGAGTTTTTAAAAAGTTATTCTTAACATCTCTTCAGGGGTGTATAGTTCCACTGCCTTCCGGCCTCTTGCTCTTGTTGGGGGCGGTGCGCTTCTGATTGATAATTTGGTCCAGAAGCATCATCAGGCAGCTGCCCAAAGCTTTGAGATTCCCATGCCATGGTAGTTTTGCCTCTGTAGAATTACAGGAGTGAAAGGTACGCAGGGCGGTAGTCATGATTTGAGGGGCTGTGTATGAAGTGCCCACACCTTGGCATATTACAAATCTATTGTGTACTAGTGTGCTATCTCGTGTAGGGTGGAATACACTCACTTGCTGGCCATAGGCCTCCGTTGTCTTCAGTTTTGCATACTCAGAAACAGCCACATACAACTCATGAGACAGCCAGTTTGTTTCAACATTTTAAAAGTTTACTTCACAGTTGAAGTATGTCAGATTGTATCACGCAGTATCGGGCACAGCACCCTCAGCATTCACCACATCCAACTTCCTCTGTGCAGAAGAGGTATCGGAGCTCTCCATAGCCCTCCTCAAGCCCTCATAGCCCTGTTCTCCTCAAGCGTTAAGCTCTGGACGTTCCATGAATATCTGCATGCAGTTTGGTAAGGCTTCATACCGCTCAGGACAACTTGTACTTGCTAGCAGTCCACTGCAGCTTGATCTTACCCTAGCAACTATCCCCAACAAACTCTTTCACTAACTGACTAAATCAGGAGGTGGTTGCCTTTCACTGGCCCTAACCCTTCCCACTTTGGGCTGGACCATTCATTAACTGTCTCTTTACTCTGTCTGCCCCAGCTCCCTGTTACTGTTCAAACTTAACCTTTCATCTACTTCCTATATCTTGTATGTCCACACCTGAATCTTTCCCCTTTTTAACTTAATCCCTATGTCATATGCTATGCCTTATATTCTAAACCTAACGCTAGGCTTTCTCTATATACTATATATTGTTCACACTAATCACATTGCATTACACTAACCTTATCACTTAGTGCCTATAGAACTGCATGCAGATTCACAAAATGCAAAAAGCACATCACAACACTTTTAAATACACTCCTTTCAACGTTCGGGGGAGAGGCATATGACATCTCCTGTCACACCCTTACAGGAGCACAGAAGCATTGAAGCTGGCCAGACTCAGTGATTCAGCCAGCTTCAGCCCAGCGCTTGCAAGCTCTTTAATGAAGCACTTACATGCATTGCTTTCCTAACCTAGGAGATCGGCCACCTCTGATAGACTGTAGCTGTGGCTAGTAACTAAGCAATGAGAATTAAACTATGGAGCTAAAAAAAAACTATATTCTTGAGAAAATAGAAGATTTTTATTATCGCTTAAATTGCAAAATGGCTAGTTTCCAGGAAGTACATCCAGACAGCTCCACCGGGAGGTTGTCCTTCTTATCCTTGATAGGGACAGGAACACAGGAGAGGTTAAATAGCCCCTCCCCACTACCACCCTTCAGTGTTTTTCCTGTCCCTATCAGGGACAGACACAGAGGAGTGAAGAGGTGCTGAAGAAAAGGTACCTAACAGGCCGGCGGCCACTGGGGCAGTGTTGAGCTGGAGAATCCTGTGATGGCTTTATCCCTCTCCAGAGGGCTCTGAGCAGTGGTGTCTTGGGCTGGCAATCATTCCTCTGCAAGCGCTAAAACCGAGAGAGGTTCTTCAGCGTTTGGTTGAGCTGGGTGCTCCCAAAGCCTGCTGCATCCACCCAGAGGGCTCTGGGCAGCGGCTGCTGTTCCAGCTGCAGAGCAGCCAGCGTTTTGTGTCTCGAACTTCTGGCGCATCGCGTCATTGGAGGCACGCCGGTGGCGACTTCCGTGGGCGGGTCCTGAAGATCCAGACCTAGTAGCGCCCGGAAAATGTGGCATTCGGTGGGGGGAGTTCGCTGAGGATCCACCTTCAATTATATCCCGGCACTCCCTGTATGGGGGTCATCTGGGAAGGCATGGTTTCAAACAGGGACCGAGCCAGGGCGTCACCGGACCGGTCGGCGTGCATTACAGAGGGAGCGTGCACAGTAAGGAGCCAGTGACATCATGAGCAACAGCAGCTGTGCTCGGAAGGAGGATGAATCAGATGTCTTGAAGCGGGGCAAGGCAGACTACTTAAAATACACAAAGACTGACAGCAGACGTCCAATCATTAGAACCGTCCCTAGACCATGTGAGTAAAGAAGTAGTAAGGGTCCCTCTCAGTTCTCCACACACAGACATACAGGAGCCTTTTTCCTATACATGTCTTTTAGGCTAAGGAAACACCTAGGCGATCCACCACAACTACCAAGCGGACGCCCAATAGATGCCCTCTATGCTCGGCCAGTTTCCCACAGGGATATGCGAAAAAACTATGTGAAGGTTGCATATTCGGACTTTTCAATGAGAAGCAGTCCTCTCTACTGGATAATATAAAATCCATGATCCGAGAGGAGGTACAGACTATGGTCGCAGCACTTGTACCACGCAATCCCCACATCCTAAGAGGCCCAGATGGGATCTGGAACAGAGCTCGGAAGAAGGAGTGGTGTCGGACTACTCCAATCTAGAATCCGATAACACTGAGATGCTCCTACAAGCAGTCAGGAATACAATGAACATAGAGGATTCTACGGAGCCACTAACAACCCAGGATGAGATGTTCGGCGGGCTAAGAGCTCTAAGAAATAGAGTATTCTCGGTTAACAAACACATAACCGCTATGATATTGGAAGAGTGGGAAGAAGCAGGCATACCCATAGCTAGGGTATCTAAAAAGACATCTATCTCCTTCGAGGATTCATCCGGCCTTAATGAGCCAATGGATAAGAGATCAGAAGACCTCCTCAAAAAAGCCTGGGAATCATCATCAGCTGTTATGAAAAGAAACATAGTAGCCACCTCGGTAGCCAGATCAATGAGCTTATGGGTGGGCGAGCTAGAGGATCACATTAGGAACAAAACCCCCAGAGAAGAGATTCTAAAATCGATTCCTCTTCTGAAAATGGCAACTGACTTTATGGCAGACGCTTCAGCGGAATCAGTCTTCTTTACCGCAACGAATAATGCTCTGTCTAATGCAGCAAGGTGAGCTCTGTGGTTGAGATCCTGGATAGGGGATACACAGTCAAAGAGCAAATTATGCTTCATACCATTTTCGGGTCTTCATGTATTTGGGCCTGTACTAGATGAGTTGCTTGAAAAAGCTTCTGACAGAAAGGCTTTCCGGAGGAAAGGCCTAAGAAAATGCCGTCCTTTCGGAGGACCTGCTCCCATCCCAGGCAGGACTATAAGGGGAAAGGGAAGTCCGGCAAGTGGAGCTACCCAAAAGGAGGAAAAGGTAAAAGTTCCTCTCAAGATCAGAGGACAAAACCCAGCAGACAATGACGCCAGAAGGGTAGGAGGGAGACTCCTCTAGTTCCTGAAAAATTGGCGGAACATTACCCAAAATCAGTGGATTCTGAATACGGTCGCAGAAGGGTACAAAATAGAATTCACCCAGCAACCTCCCAGAAGATACTATGTAACCCAAACACAGTCTCAGGTAATCCATCAGAGACTTTTAAGAGACATACAAGAGTTGTTGAAGGTAGGGGCCATAATAACCCGAGTACCTCATGGCTAAAGATTTCAGGGTCATTACTCAAGTCTATTCTCCATAAAAAAACAGAAGGAGAATATCGAACAATAATAAACCTGAAGCCACTAAATCGATTGGTGACCTATAAGCGGTTCAAAATGGAATCTCTAAAAGCAGTCATACTGTTGATAAAGAAGGAATCAGTAATGAGCACAATAGATTTAAAGAGTGCCTACTATCACATACCTATCCATACCTCATATCAAAAATACCTCAGGTTCGTAATAAAGGACCACGGGAGGGTACAGCACTACCAGTTCCGCTACTTAACATTCGGACTCTCCTCCGCCTCCCAAATCTTCATAAAACTGATGGTGGAAGTAACGCGTACCTAAGGGAAAGAGAGATCCTCATCATCCCATACTTGGATGACCTGCTGCTGGTAGCAGACTCTCCGCAACGGATGGAGGGAGACCTTACAACTACTGTGTCACTCTTACAGAAGTTAGGATGGTTAATAAACTGGAAAAAATCAAGCTTCAGTCCAGAAAGGAAAAAAGTGTTTCTTGGAGTCATCCTGGACTCGGGACACGAATGCTCCTTCCTTCCCCTGTACAAACAGCAGACAATCATACAGGAGGTTCAAAGGGTACAGAAACGGAAATGCATCTCCATAAGGAAGGCAATGAGAATCCTGGGTCTTATGACTTCGTGTATCCCCAGCATCCAGTGGAGCCAGTACCATTCAAGGATCTTGCAGCAAGAGGTCCTGGTGGCATGGTATGGCAAGGAGTCATCACTGGACAAAAACATGGGGTATCCAGAGAAGTAATGCAGTCTTTATCTTGGTGGACAGACACATTTAACCTCGAGAAAGGAAGACCTTGGAGAGCGTCCCCGTGCATAAATATCACTACGACACAAGCCTAAGAGGTTGGGGGGCTCATATGGAGGGACGTTACCTCCAAGGAATTTGGCCCACATCAATACGCAACCCGTCCTCAAACCATAGAGAGCTCAGAGCAGTCTGGGAGGCACTGAAAACATGCCAGGGAAAACTACAGAGTCAAAACGTCAAGAACTTCTCAGACAGTTCAACTTCAGTAGCCTTCCTTCAACATCAAGGGGGTCCCAGATACCTTCACTTACAGGACCTATATTACAAAATATTTTCCTGGGCAGAGCACAAAATAAAATCAATTATGGCAGTTCACCTGAAAAGGGTCAAAGAACCAGGTGGCAGACTTCCTAAGCAGAAAGAAAGTCTACCCTTCAGAATGGTCGCTAAACTTAGAAGTCTTCATCCAGCTATCCCGGCGCTGGCGGACACCAGAGATCAACTTATTTGCCTCAAAGAGAAATACAAAAGCAAATTAATTTTTTCTCTAAATCCAGGAGACAACCCAACCGGGGTTGACGCCCTGGCACAGAACTGGAATATGTGACTCACTTACGCTTTCCCACCACTTGCCCTTATTCAAGAGTCTTAAGAAAGATCCAGGAAAGCACAGCATTCGTAATCTTGATTGTCCCTTACTGGCCCAAGAGGAGCTGGTTCTCCGTGCTAAGATGGATGGCGCTGGAGGATCCAATTCTACTACCAGCAAGACCTGATCTACTAACCCAGGGCCCTCTAGAACACCAGAAACTAGAGATCTTACAGCTATCTGCCTAGATCCTGAGACAGAGCTTGGTCCTGAATCAATTACGCAAAGATCCATATGAGCCACTAGATCAGGCACTCCTGTTGTCAGTAACGTTCAAGGCTCTTTTTCTCGTAGCAATAACTTCTGCGAGATGCATAGGGGAGATCCAGGCCCTGTCCATAAGGCACCCATATTTAAAAATACAGGACGGCATTGTCTTAAATTTAGATCCTGCCTTTCTTCCCAAAGTGGTTTCTGACTTCTACAGGAATCTGGAGATAGTGTTACCGACTTTCTGTCAGAACTACAGCAACAAGAAAACGCTCTCTTCATCTCTTGGACGTTAAAAGAACAGTTCTTCAATACTTGAAACTAGCGGAGGACTGGAGAGTGGACTCTAACCTCTTTGTCCAAATGGCAGGAAAGAACAAAGGGAAAAAATTGTCAAAAACTACTTTGGCCAGATGGTTAAAGTCAACTATTTGCGCAGCATACGTGTCGGTGGGGAAAACTCAGGCCAGAAAATGTCAGGGCTCACTCAATGAGAGCAGTTTCTGCTTCGTGGACAGAAAGCGTGGGAGCTTCCATGGACCAAATCTGCAGGGCCGCAGCTTGTTCTAAGTTAAATACTTTTTGTAAACATTACAAATTAGATGTTATGGCAAATCATCAAACGGCCTTTGGGAGGAAAGTCCTTCAGGCTGTAATCCCGCCCTAGTAGGAGTTATTTGGTAATTCTCCTGGTGGTGCTGTCAGGAGGGACATCCTGTAAAGTAGGAATTAGTCCTACCAGTAATGGTGTTTCCAGGAGTCCATCATGACAGCACCTCTTATATACCCTCCCTCGAATTTCCAGTCTGATATGTGATATAAACATGCGTAGAAGGAAGTTCTGTAAAATAGTGTTACTTCCATCCTGGTGTGGTACATAGAAAATCACTGAAGAGTGGCAGTGGGGAGGGGCTATTTAACCTCTTCTGTGTTCCTGTCCCTATCAAGGATAAGAAGGACAACCTCCTGGTGGTGCTGTCATGATGGACTCCTGGAAACAACATAACCGGTAGGACTAATTCCTACTTTTAACAAACGCTTCACAGTTTTGACCGAATCATAGAATCGTAGAGTTGGAAGGGACCTCCTGGGCCATCTGGTCCAACCCCCTGCTCAAAGCAGGATTCGCTAAATCATCCCAGTCAGATGTCTGTCCAGCCTCTGTTTGAAGACTTCCATTGAAGGAGAACTCACCACTTCTCGTGGCAGCCTGTTCCACTCATTGATCACTCTAACTGTCAAAAAGTTTTTTCTAATATCTAATCTGTGTCTCCTCCCATTCAGTTTCATCCCATTGCTTCTAGTCTTTCCTTGTGCAAATGAGAATAAAGTTGATCCTTCTACAATGTGACAGCCCTTTAGATATTTGTAGACAGCTATTAAGTCTCCTCTCAGTCTTCTCTTTTGCAAACTAAACATTCCCAAATCCTGCAACCTTTCCTCATAAGACAGGGTTTGCAGACCGGTCACCATTCTGGTCGCTCTTTTCTGAACTTGCTCCAGTTTGTTGATGTCTTTTTTAAAATGTGGTGCCCAAAACTGGACACAATATTCCAGATGAGGTCTGACCAAAGATGAGTAGAGGGAAATAATGACTTCACGTGATCTAGACTGTATGCTTCTGTTAATACATCCTAGATTTGCATTTGCCTTTTTTGCTGCTGCATCACACTGTTGACTCATATTCAGTCTGTGATCTATTAGTATACCCAAGTCTTTTTCACATGTGCTGTCACTTAGCCCTATTCCTCCCATTCTATATATGCTTTTTCCATTTTTATTGCCCAGATATAGTACTTTGCATTTCTCCCTGTTAAAAACCATTCTGTTAGTTGCTGCCCACTTCTCCAGTTTATTTAAATCTTTTTGAATCCTCTCTCTCTCTTCTCTAGTATTAGCTATCCCTCCTAGCTTTGTGTCATCAGCAAATTTAATCAGTTTACCCTCAATTCCTTCATCTAAATCATTGATAAAGATGTTGAACAATACAGGGCCCAGGACAGAGCCCTGTGGTACCCCACTTGAGACATTCTTCCAACTGGATGTGCAGCCATTTACGACCACTCTTTGGGTCCGATCACTAAGCCAGTTATGAATCCACCTAACAGTTGCCTTGTCCATTCCATACTTAATCATTTTTTCAATAAGGATTGTATGAGAGACTTTGTCAAATGCTTTGCTGAAGTCAAGATATACTATATCTACAGCATTTCCTTGATCCACCCAATCAGTGATACCGTCATAGAAGGAAATTAAGTTAGTCTGACAAGACTTATTAGTTACAAACCCATGCTGACTGTTTAATCACTTCATTCTTATCCAGGTATTGACATACATGTTGTTTAATAATTTGTTCAAAGATCTTTCCTGGTATAGAAGTCAGACTCACCGGCCTATAGTTACCTGGGTCCACCTTCTTCCCCTTTTTGAAGATAGGAACAACATTTGCTCTTCTCCAGTCTTCTGGCACTTCTCCTGTTCTCCAAGAATTTTCAAAGATTATAGAGAGGGGTTCAAAAATTTCTTCTGCTATCTCCTTCAGTACTCTGGGGTGTAATTCATCTGGACCTGGAGACTTGAATTCATTTAGGCTAGCTAAGTGTTTCCTCACTATCTTTCTGTTTATAGTTTTCCTGGATTCTTCTATTCCCTTAATAGGACAGTGAATAACAGTTGATGTTACATTTCCTTTCTGAGAGAAAACAGATGCAAAATAGGAATTTAAAAGTTCAGCCTTCTCAACATCCTGTCTTACCATTTCATCATTTTCATCCTGTAAAAATCCTATGGCATCTTTGACTTTTCTTTTACTTTTGACATATCCCCAAAATCCTTTATTATTGCTTTTGACATCTCTTGCAAGCCTCAATTCATTTTCAGCTTTAGATAATCTGATTTGTGCCCTGCAGGTTCTGCAGACAGCATTATATTCTTCTTTAGATATGCCTCCCTCTTTCCATTTTATAAACATTTTTTTCTTCCTTTTTAGCATGTGCTTAAGTTCTGTGTTCATCCATCCTGGTTTCCTTAACTGCTTCCTATTCTTCCCTCTTTTTGGAATTGTTAACAACTGTGCTTTGAGAATTTCATTTTTCAAGATTTCCCATCCTTCCTGGACATTTTTGTCTTTAACCCCTTCACCCCCAAGGGTGGTTTGCACGTTCATGACCGGGCCAATTTTTACAATTCTGACCACTGTACCTTTATGAGGTCATAACTCTCGAACGCTTCCATGGATCCCGGTGATTCTGACATTGTTTTCTCGTGACATATTGTACTTCATGTTAGTGGTAAAATTTCATTCAAATAACTTGCGTTTATTTGTGAGAAAAACGGAAATTTGGCGAAAATTTTGAAAATTTCGCAATTTTCCAACTTTGAATTTTTATGCCCTTAAATCACAGAGATACGGCACACAAAAAAACTTGATAACTAACATTTCCCACATGATTACTTTACATCAGCACAATTTTGGAACCAAAATTTTTTTTTGTTAGGAAGTTATAAGGGTTAAAAGTTGACCAGCGATTTCTCATTTTTACAACACCATTTTATTTTTAGGACCACATCACATTTGAAGCCACTTTGAGGGGTCTATATGATAGAAAATACCCAAAAGTGACACCATTCTAAAAACTGCACCCCTTAAGGTGCTCAAAACCACATTCAAGAAGTTTATTAACCCTTTAGGTGCGTCACATAAAATTTTTTGAATATTTAAAAAAAAATGAACATCTAACTTTTTTTCATAAAAAAATACTTCAGGTTCAATTTTTTTTATTTTACCAAGGGTAACAGGAGAAATTGAACTGCAAAAGTTATTGTGCAATTTGTCCTGAGTACGCAGATACCTGATATGTGGGGGGGAACGACTGTTTCGGCGCATGGCAGAGCTCAGAATGGAAGGAGCGCAGTTTGACTTTTTCAATGCAAAATTGGCTGGAATTCAGATTGGACGCCATGTCACGTTTGGAGAGTCCCTGATGTACCTAAACAGTGGAAACCCCCTACAAGTGACCCCATTTTGGAAACTAGACCCCCCAAGGAACTTATCTAGATATGTGGTGAGAACTTTGAACCCACAAGGGCTTTACAGAAGTTTATAACGTACAGCGGTACAATTAAAAAATCATATTTTTTCCACAAAAATGATCTTTTCACCCCAATTTTTATTTTCCCAAGGGTAACAGGACCCTAAAAGTTATTGTGCAATTTGTCCTAAGTACGCTGATACCTCACATGTGGGGGTAAACCACTATTTGGGCGCATGGCAGAGCTCGGAAGGGAAGCAGCGCCATTTGACGTTTTTGGCTGGAATTGAGATTGGACACCATGTCACGTTTGGAAAACCCCTGATGTACCAAAACAGTGGAAACCCCCCACAAATGACACCATTTTGGAAAATAGACCCCCTAAGGAACTTATCTAGATGTGTGGTGAGAACTTTGAACCCCCATGGGCTTCACAGAAGTTTATAACATAAAGCCATACAATTAAAAAATCATATTTTTTTCCACAAAAATGATCTTTTCACCCTCAATTCTTATTTTCCCAAGGGTAACAGGACCCTAAAAGTTATTGTGCAATTTGTCCTGAGTACGCTGATACCCCACATGTGGGGGTAAACCACTATTTGGGCGCATGGCAGAGCTCGGAAGGGAAGCAGCGCCACTTGACGTTTTTGGCTGGAATTGAGATCGGACACCATGTCGCGTTTGGAAAACCCCTGATGTACCAAAACAGTGGAAACCCCCCACAAATGACACCATTTTGGAAACTAGACCCCCTAAGGAACTTATCTAGATGTGTGGTGAGCATTTTGACCCCCCCAGTGCTTCACAGAAGTTTACAACGCCCGGGCGTGAAAATAAAAAATTCATATTTTTTCCACAAACATGATCTTTTAGTCACCATTTTTTTATTTTCCCAAGGGTACCAGGAGAAATTGGACCCCAAAAGTTGTTGTCCAATTTGTCCTGAGTATGCTGATACCCCATATGTGGGAGAAAACTACTGTATGGGCACACGTCGGGGCTCGGAAGGGAAGTAGTGACGTTTTGGAATGCAGACTTTGATGGAATGGTCTGCGGGTGTCATGTTGCCTTTGGAGAGCCCCTAATGTACCTAAACAGTGGAAACCCCCCACAAATGACACCATTTTGTAAACTAGACCCCCCAAGGAACTTATCTAGATGTGTGGTGAGCACTTTGACCCCCCCAGTGCTTCACAGAAGTTTACAACGCCCGGGCGTGAAAATAAAAAATTCGTATTTTTTCCACAAACATGATCTTTTAGTCACCATTTTTTTATTTTCCCAAGGGTACCAGGAGAAATTGGACCCCAAAAGTTGTTGTCCAATTTGTCCTGAGTATGCTGATACCCCATATGTGGGAGAAAACTACTGTATGGGCACACGTCGGGGCTCGGAAGGGAAGTAGTGACGTTTTGGAATGCAGACTTTGATGGAATGGTCTGTGGGTGTCATGTTGCCTTTGGAGAGCCCCTAATGTACCTAAACAGTGGAAACCCCCCACAAATGACACCATTTTGTAAACTAGACCCCCCAAGGAACTTATCTAGATGTGTGGTGAGCACTTTGACCCCCCCAGTGCTTCACAGAAGTTTACAACGCCCGGGCGTGAAAATAAAAAATTCGTATTTTTTCCACAAACATGATCTTTTAGTCACCATTTTTTTATTTTCCCAAGGGTACCAGGAGAAATTGGACCCCAAAAGTTGTTGTCCAATTTGTCCTGAGTACGCTGATTTCCCATATGTGGGAGAAAACTACTGTATGGACACACGTCGGGGCTCGGAAGGGAAGCAGTGACGTTTTGGAATGCAGACTTTGATGGAATGGTCTGCGGGTGTCATGTGCGTTTGGAGAGCCCCTGATGTACCTAAACTATTGAAACTCCCCACAAGTGACCCCATTTTGGACACTAGACCCCCCACGGAACTTTTCTAGATGTGTGGTGAGCACTTTGAACCCCCAAGTGCTTCACAGAAGTTTATAACGCTCGGACGTGAAAATAAAAAAATCATTTTTTTCCACAAAAATGATATTTTTGCCCCCAATTTTTTATTTTCCTAAGGGTAACAGGAGAAATTGGACCCCAAAAATTGTTTTGCAATTTGTCCTGAGTAGGCTGATACCCTACATGTGGGGGTAAAACACTGTTTGGGCGCATAGCAGAGCTTGGAAGGGAAGGAGCACCATTTGACTTTTTCAACTCAGAATTGGCTGGAATTGAGATCAGACGCCATGTTGCATTTGGAGAGCCCCTGATGTGCCCAAACAGTGGAAACCCCCAATTCTAACTCCAACCCGAACCCCAACACGCCCCTAACCCTAGCCCTAACCCTAGCCCTAACCCTAGCCCTAGCCCTAATCCTAGCCCTAACCCTAGCCCTAACCCTAGCCCTAGCCCTAACCCTAACCCTACCCTAACCCTACCCCAACACACCCCTAGCCCTAACCCTAGCCCTAACCCTAATGGAAAAATGGAAATAAATACATTTTTTTTATTTTATTATTTTTCCCTAACTAAGGGGGTGATAACGGGGGGTTTGATTTACTATTTATGGCGGTTTTTATGTTTGGCGGCTGTCGCACGCTAAAAGACGCTTTTTATTGTAAAAATAATTTTTGCATCACCACATATTGAGAGCTATAATTTTTCCGTATTTTGACCCACCGAGTCATGTGAGGTCTTATTTTTTGCGGGACGAGTTGACGTTTTTATTGGTACCATTTTCGGGCACGTGAAATTTTTTGATTGCTTTTATTCCGATTTTTGTGACGCAGAATGAACAAAAACCAGCGTTTCATGAATTTCTTTTGGGGGGGTGCGTTTACACCGTTCCGCGTGCGGTAAAATTGATAAAGCGGTTTTATTCTTCGGGTCAGTACGGTTACAGCGATACCTCATTTAGGTCGTTTTTTTATGTTTTTGTCGGTTTTATGCAATGAAAACTATTTTATATAAAAAATAATTATTTTTGCATCGCTTTATTCTGCGAGTTATAACTTTTTTATTTTTTCACTGATGATGCTGTATGGCGGCTTGTTTTTTGCGGGACAAGATGACGTTTTCAGCGGTACCATGGATATTTATATGCGTCTTTTTGATCGCGCGTTATTGCACTTTTTGTTTGGCGGTATGATAATAAATCATTATTTTTTGCTTCGTTTTTTATTTTTGTTTTATAAGGGGTTCGCTAAAGGGGTTAACTATTGGGACAGTTTTATAGGGCAGGTCGTTACGGACGCGGCGATACCTAATATGTGTACTTTTATTGTTTTTTTTTTTTATTATTTTCAAAAAATGAATTTATTGGGGAATATTTTTTTTTTTTTTTACTAATTTATTTGGCGATTTTTTTAAATTTATTTTTACACTTTTTTTTAATTTTTTTTTTACTTTATTACATAGTCCCAGGTGGGACATCACTGTCCTGTGACAGATCGCTGATCTGTCACATCACAGATCACTGTGACAGATCGGCAATCTGTCACAGGCAGTGCACAAGGCTTCCTCATGCCTGCGCTTTGCAGGCACTGAGGAAGCCAGCTTCCCCAGGCCCCCGAAGGCCCCCGTCGCCATCTTGGATCCGGGGGCCTGGAGGAAAGGAGCCCCCCGCAGCAGCGCTGCACATTGCGCTGCCGTGGGGGGCTCAGGGAAGCACGGAGAGAGCCCCCTCCCTGCCGATGCTTCCCTTTAACCCCCGGTACACCGCGATCATGTTTGATCGCGGTGTGCAAGGGGTTAACGTGTCGGGGGCGGTCCGTGACCGCCCCTGACACATTGTGCCGGGTGTCAGCTGTGATAATCAGCTGACACCCGGCCGCGATCAGCGGCGCTCACCACGTGGGCGCCGCTGATCGCGGTAGACGTACTATCCCGTCCCCGGTCATACGGGCCCGGGTACCGTGGACGGGATAGTACGTCTCATGTCAGGAAGGGGTTAAGGATATCCAGCCATTGGATCCCTCCAATTCTCTTTCTGAATCCCTTAAAATCTGCCTTTCTGAAATCTAACCTTGACGTCTGAGTCTTCACAGGTCTTCCGCCTCTAGTTATCCAAAATTCTAAAATAGCATGGTCGCTACCTCCTAGGGTCCCAGCCACTTTTACCTCCTCAACCATTTCCTCCCTGTTTATAAGGATTAGATCCAAAGTAGCAGTTCCCCTTGTTTTCTCCCTTACCTTTTGGAAGATAAAGTTGTCAGCATTTATCAGTTTCTCACTGTGAGAATAATCCTTTAACTGCAGCATTATACTGTAAACTGATGCTGTGCACTTTCTTATAAGGTCCATTTCTTTCAAATTGCCATTTTACTAAAGCAGAATTGAAATAAAGAAGGTAGTGTCTGATGTTCATGTGATGAGTAATGATGTGTGAAGAATTGATGGCATCCAGAAATTACAGATAGTTACCTCCATGTTCTACACAATTAGGCTGTCGTTATTGTTGATACTTAGTACACGGTTCTGTCACCTGGGCGTATAGTAAAATGATGGCTCTCATATGCTGTCCAACAATATTCTTCACTTCTGAATAATAGCATATACATTTATGTTGCATAATATAAGGTAATTATGGCTTTAGGGAAATATTTTATCTATTTTCAGGTGTGTGTCAATTTCATTTTGCAAATAGGCCTGTACCAGTAGAATATATTTAACGTATGAGAATGCAAGCTCCTTTACTGCTACCTAAGAAAGAAAAATTGTTGAATATTGTGCTATATATGCAGTATGTGTATGTATGTATATATTTATACTGTATATATAATGTGTGTGTATGGGTAAAAGTTTGAGCACCCCTGGTCAAAATTACTGTTTACTGTTATTGTCAACCGTTCAGCAAGTTGAAGATGAAATGATCTCTAAAAGGGCTAAAGTTAAAAATGACACATATACAGTATACTGTATATATACAGCTCTGGCAAAAAATAAGAGGCCACTTTCAAATGTTCAGTTTGTCTCATTTTTCTCATTATAGGTATATTTTTGAGTAAAATGTAAATTGTTCTTTTAGTCTACAAACTTCTGGCAACATGTCTCCGAATTTCCGAGCTATAAATTTTATTGCTTTTTTCTGAAAAGGAGAAATGGTCAAAATAAAAAAAGCAAAAAAAAACCAGTGCTTTCAGACCTCAAATAATGCAAAGCAAAAAGTTCATAATCATTTAGAAACAACAATACTAATGTTTTAACTCCGGAAGAGTTCAGAAATTAATATTTTGCGGACTAACCATGATTTTTAATCACAGCTTTCATGCGTCTTGGCATGCTTGCCACCAGTCTTTCACACTGCTTCTTGATCAAAAATTTAAGCAGTTCGTCTTTGTTTGATGGCTTGTGACCATTGATCATTCTCTTGATTACATTCCAAAGGTTTTCAATGGGGTTCAGGTCTGGCCACGACATGGTTTTGATGTGGTGGTTTCTTAATTTTTGCCAGTGCTGTCTTTATTTTACATTTGAAAAAATAGAAGAAAAGGAGATAGGTCGATGCAAAAGTTTGGACAGCCTTGAGAGGGTGGCCGAGTGTTGCAAATTTCCCAGCTTTATAAATCCCAGCTTCCTCTAACCTTGTGCCAAAAAAACAGCAGCTGTGGGTTCTTCTAAGCAGCTACCTAGCACTCTAAAAATGAAAATGGTGGAGGCCGACAAAGCAGGAGAAGGCTATAAGAAGATAAAGCATTTTCAAGGTGCCCTCTCCTCAGTTCAAAATGTATTTAAGAAATGGTAGGTATCAGGAACAGTGGAGGTCACGATAAGGTCTGGAAAACAAAGAAAAAATTCAGTGAGAGCTTGACTTCAAGAGACCTTCAGAAAGATTTAGCAGACTCTACAGTTGTGGAACATTGTTCTACTGTTCAGAGACACCTGCACAAATATGACCTTCATGGAAGAGTCATCAATAGAAAACCTCTCCTGCATCCTAACCAAAAAATTCTGCATCAGAAGTATGCAAAAGAACATCTAAACAAGCCGTAGACATTTTGAAAACAAGTCTTGTTGACCGACGAGGTTAAAATAGAACTCTTTGGCCAGATGATGCGTGGAGAAAATAGGGCACAGAATTTCAGGAAAAGAAAATCTTGACAACCATTATGCATGAGGGTGGATCAATCATGCTTTGGTGTTGTGTTGCAGCTAATGGCATGGGGAACATTTCACAGAGGAAAGAATTTATTCAATGAAATTTTAACAAATTCTTGATGCAAACATAACACCACCTGTAAAAAATGCTGAAATTGAAAAGAGGATGGCTTCTACAAATGGGTAATGATCCTAAACACATGCCAAAATCCTTAATAGACTAGCTCAAAAGTCGCAAATTGAAAGTTTTACAATGGCCCTCACGGTCCCCTGATCTGAACATCATTGAAAATCTGTGGCTAGACTAAAAAATAGCAGTGCCCGCAAGTCGACCCAGAATTGTCACAGAACTGTAAGAATTTTCTGAGCAAAAATGGCTGAAAATGAGAATTGGAAGACTCTTGACTGGCTACCAAAATCATTTACAAGCTGTGATCCTTGCAAAAGGGGATGCTACTAAGTACTAAACAGGCAGAGTGCTCAAACGTTTGCATCAGCCCATTTTCCTTTTTTGTAATGTTTAAAATATAAAAAATGAAAATATGTTTTTTTGCCTAAAATACATGGTTGATGCAAAAATGAATACACTCAACATAAAAAACTACTACATGTAGTATTTTCTATGACATCCATAATTTTTAAGGACAGCCAAAGTCTTCTAGACACAGAATGTTAAAATCTGTGGAGATTGAAAAGGATTCTACAGGTGAACAACTTTCTATATTGATGGTGCCATTTGTGTTTCATGGCCATAAAGTGAATTACTTGTATGATGGACTTGCTAGATATGGGTTGCATCTTACAAAAACAGGAAAACACATACTTGATAGATGCCTTGCTACACTCATTGGGAGAGCTTTAAACTAGAGCAATATAGGATGATAAATATACTGTCAGGAAAAATGTACAGATAATTAATTCTTTTGAGCACCCTGCTATTAGAAGTGGAAATAAAGAACATAAACATTAATTCTGAATGAAAATATAGAGTCAAGAAAAATCAATTACAAACTAAAATGTGTCTTTTCAGATGCATAGAGCATGGGAAAAACAAGGAGAATTGGAGCTGCTAACATGCTAACACAGAAAGAGAGATATGATGTTGCAAGCATCAATGAAACTTGATGGGATAATACACATGATAGGACTACAAACCTTGAAGGCTACAACTTATTTAAAAGAAACAGGCTTAACAAGAGGGAAGGAGGTGTTTCATTGTATTCTAGGAAAGCATATATCTCCACAGAGATCCAAGCTTCAGAGAATGGTAGCACTATTGAAACTGTTTGGGTAAGAATACAATGAAAGAAGAACAGAAAGTACACTATTGTAGGTGTTTACTGTAGGCCACCGGGATAGACTGAAGATATGGATTAACTCTTTTTACATCAGATGTCTTTGCTCTTAAAAATGTATGACATAATGATCATGGAAGATTTTAACAAACACAAACCAGATATTTCTTGAGAATCTCGCTCAGGCAAACCTAATGGGTCAAGAAAACACTTATCTTTCATTGACAACTTTATCTTTCAAAAGACAAAAAATAACAAGAGGATCTGCATTCTTGGACCTAATTCTTAGCAACAAGGAGGAAATGGTTGAGGTAGTAAAGGTGGCTGGGAAATTAGGAGGCAGTGATCATGCTATCCACAAATTTTGGATTACAAGAGGAGAAAGACCTGCAAGGACTTAGACTTTAAGATTGAATTTCAGAAAAAGGCACATGTTATTGGACTTAGAGTGTAGGAAAGGTCCAATTGCTGAATGTTTTAAAGCACAGAGATGTCCAAGAAGGATGGGAGATTTTGCTAAATGAAATTCTCACTGCATAATCCGTAACAATCACGAAAAGAAGGAAGAATTGGAAGCATTAAAGAGAGCAGGATGGATAAACACAGAACTTAAACACTTTCCAAAAAGAAAAACAGAAATGTATGTGAAATGTAAAGAGGGGCATATCTAAAGAAGAATATAATGCTGCTTGCAGGGAGTTCAGGGAAAGCGTTAGAATAGCTAAAGCCAGTAATGAAGTGAGACTTGCAAGGGATACCAAAAGCAACAAAAAAAGATTTGGAGTATGTCAAAAGCAAAAGAAAAGTCAAAGATGCTATAGGATTTTTACAGGCTGAAAATGGTGAAGTAGCCAAAAATGTTATTGAAAGGTCGAACTTTTAAATTCCTATTTTGCATCTGTGTTCTCTAACAAAGCAATTTTAACATCAACTGATCTTCGGGGTGTCATCAAAGT
Organism: Dendrobates tinctorius; assembly: GCF_039654945.1. Taxonomy (NCBI): domain Eukaryota; kingdom Metazoa; phylum Chordata; class Amphibia; order Anura; family Dendrobatidae; genus Dendrobates; species Dendrobates tinctorius. The sequence goes on from NW_027361750.1 coordinate 6,500,753, forward strand.
AATTAAAAAATACACACTATCTCTACGTGGTCAAAATTGTTGGAACCTCTCTTTTGATGACAGAAAAACCCACAATGGTCACAGAAATAACTTGAATCTGACTAAAGAAATAACAAATAAAAAATCTATGAAAATTAACAAATGTAAGTCAAACATAGCTTTTCAATGATGCTTCCGCAAAATTAAAAAAAAAAAAATAAAAGTGGGAAATGATGGTACCCCTGAAAATAATGTGACAAAAGGAACATGTTTAATCAAGGTGTGTTCACTAATTAGCATCATAGATGTCTACAATCTTGGAATCAGTGAGTGGGCATGTATAGAGGGCTACAGATACACACCATGTCACCAAACAACACACTGAGTATCACAATCAACATGGACCAGAGGAAGTGAAGGAAAGAGTTGTCTCAAGAGATTAGAAAGAAAATTATAAACAAACATGTTAAAGGTAAAAGTTATAAGACCATCTCCAAGCAGCTTGTTGCTCCTGTGACTACAGTTGCACATATTATGCAGAAATTTACGCTCCATGGGACTGTAGCCAACCTCCCTGAATGTGGCCGCAGGAGTTAAATTGATGACAAATCAAAGAGACGGATAATACGAATGGAAACAAGATCCCAGAAAAACGTCTAAACAGATTAAAGGTGAACTTCAAGTTCAGGGAATATCAGTGTCAGATTGCACCATCCATCATTGCAAGAGCCAAAGTGGACTTCATGGGAGATGACCAAGGAGGGACACCATTGTTGAAAAAAATCATAAAGGCAGACTGGAATTTACCAAACTTCATGTTGACAAACTACAAAGCTTCTGAGAGAATGTCCTATGGACAGATGAGACAAAAATGGAACTTTTTGGCAAGGCACATCATCTCTATGATCACAGATGAAAAAATGAAGCATATAAAGAAAATAATACTGTCCCTACTGTGAAACATGGAGGAGGCTCTGTTATGTTCTGGGGCTGCTTTGCTGCATCTGGCACAGGGTGTCTAGAATCTGTGTAGGGTACAATGAAATCTCAAGACCATGAAAGGATTCTAGAGAGAAATGTGACCAGTGTCAGAAAGCTTGGTCGCAGGTCATGAGTCTTGCAACAGGATATTGACCCAAAATACACAGCTAAAAACACCCAAGAATGGCTAAGAGGAAAATATTGGACTATTCTGAAGTGGCATTCTATGAGCCCTGACCTAAATCATATTGGGCATCTTTGGAAAGAGCTGTAACATGCCGTCTGGAAAAGGCAATCTTCAAACACAAGGCAACTGGAGCAGCTTGCTGTTGAGGAGTGGGCAAAAATACCTGTTGAGAGGTGCAGAAGTCTCATTGACAGTTACAGGAATTGCTTGATTGCAGTGATTGCCTTAAATGGTTGTGCAACAAAATAATGAGTTAAGGGTACCATCATTTCTGTCCAGGCCTACAGTATTTCATGAGTTTTTTTTTTTAATTCTGTGGAAGTATGGCTGAAAAGCAATGTCTGACTTTCATTTGTTCATTTTCAGAGATTTTCTATTTATTTTTACTTTTGCCAGATTCAAGTTATTTCTGTCACCATTGCGGGTTTTTCTGTCATTAAACAAGGGGTACCAGCAATTTTGACCACGTGTGTAAAAATGGAGAGATGGTGAGGGAACACTGAAATTAATTTAAATCTCGTGGTCCAGATAAATGACATCCTATGGAGTTAGCAGGGGAAACACATTAGTCAACAGTATGATGCAGCAGGAAAAAAGACAAACAAAAAAAGTTCTGGGATATATTAAGAGAAAAGCATAGAGTATAGATCACATGAAGTAATTATCCCTCTCTACTCTTCCTTGGTCAGACCGCATCTGGAATGCTGTGTCCACTTCTGGGCACCACATTTAAAAAAAAAAAGACAAAAAAACTGGAGCAAGTTTAGAGAGGAGCTACCAGGAAGGCGAGTTATCTTCAAACTATTTCCTAGACCTACAGACAGGTTTAGTGAATCTTGTATTGAGCAAGGGGGTTGGACATGATGAGCAAGGGGTTTGGACATGATGACCAAGGAGGTCCCTTCCAACTCTAACATTCTATGATTCTATGAAGTATAAACCATAAAAGGAAAGTGCAGAATACAAGGAAAATCTTAATAAAATATAGATTTCTTAGTGGCCAATGTTAACATTTCTCTTTCAATTACATTTTTGTATTAAAACATATAGAAGTAATATAAGCATTAAAGAAAAAAGTCTTATGTACATGGCATGATATGAAAATGACAGTGCCCCCACAACAGGAAAATACAAAGTAGCTCTACTGTTCCTTATAGCTGGGGAGAGCATTGCACACTCAAGGCCTGACCATCGTTCTGGGTGCCGACCCTACAGCATTCAATTGCACTACATTACTCACTGGCCTTAGCTATGCTGTCTGTATGTACCGTACATGTCCTGGAGTGGCGATGCATTCAACTGTTGTGTTTTGATGATTATTTTTATTCTATAACACATACTACCCTTAAATTAATGAAAAACCCTAAGTCCCCATGTGCATGGCCACAGATCTATTTTGAAAAAGTTTGTAGTCTGGTGAAGATAGACATCTATAAGCGGATACACCCTTCAATTTGACTTTAAAACATGTAAAGGCTTTTTATTCAAGAAATCTGAAAACAAGATATACACTTGATAATTCATTGTTTCTTATTTACATATACAGAGTTTCAGAAAAAAAACCCCTAAAGAGATGAACTGGGATATAAATTGGTGTGCATGCAGCACATAGGTCCATGTTCACACTCGACACTAAACAGAAAAAAGAAAGACAAAACATAATAGACAAATACCCTGCACTAAATAAACAGTAATAGTGATTGAAAATAATATAGGGTACTTAGTTAACAGAACTTTTATTAAAAAAATGCAAAAGCTATCCCACCACTTCACGGTGACCTTAATCGTGATGATCCTAAGGGCCCCGTCACACATAGCGACTCACCAGCGATCCCGACAACGATATGAACTTGTCAGGATCGCTGGTGTGTCGCTACATGATCGCTGGTGAGCTGCCAAACAGGCAGATCTCAGCATCGATCAAGACAGTGACACGCTGGTAACAAGCGACGCACGTCGCTTAGTTACCCGCAGTGTACATTAAGATACCAGCGCGCTGTTGCAGGGAGCTGGTAACCAAGGTAAACATCGGGTTTCTAAGCACGGCGCTTAGAAACCCGATGTTAACCTTGGTTACCAGCTCCTGCACCAGCGCGCTGGTTTCTAACGTACACATTGGGTTTCTAAGCGCCGCGCGGCGCTTAGAAACCCGATGTTTACCTTGGTTACCAGGCTCCAGCTTGCTGATCGCTGGTCTTCCGCCTGCCACACACAGCGATGCGTGCTGGCCAGCGGGAGACCAACGATCAAAAAAATGTCCAGGCCATTCGAGTACAATCAGCGATACCCGGCAGGGGGGTCGGTCGCTGATAAGTGTCAAACACAGCGAACTCGCTGGTGAGATCGCTGTTGCGCCACAAAACTTGTGATTCACCAGCGATCTCGCTAACGAGATCGCTGTGTGTGACGGGGGCTTAACTCTAATATTAAAACCTTACCATTGGTCAAGTGACATGCATGTGGATAACGGCTGAGAGGGACTGGGCATGTCCAGTGAAATCACAGCCATGGGGACCACATCAATATAATGCCCAGCTCAAATAAAAGGCCATCCACACCTTTATATGCACACGGTGCAAACAGACTGAATAAAAAATAAAGAAATGAGCTGGGGTATAATTTGGTGTGCATGCAGCACCTATGTTTTAATATTAGTTAGGACCGTCCAGATTAGGGTCACCGTGAAGTGGTGGGATGGCTTTTGCATTTTTTTTTAAATCAAAATTATGTAAACTAAGTGCCCAATATTATTTTCATGCAGTATTGCTGTTTACTTGTTTATTGCTAGGTATTTGCTTATTATGTTTCTGTCTGGTTTTTTTTAGAGGTTCACAAAAGCAACATATGGCTGCACACAGAGCCTCCATGTGAAGAGTCTTGGCACAAGGCAATAATACTCTTTTCTGCTTATTTGTGTAAACAGAAGTATTGATGTATTCATTTTCACTGCTTGTTATTTTATCATGATCTCTTATTATCTACCATTACACAGTCATCATCATAGTAAATGGAAAATCAATATTTAGTGCCAAAGAAAAATGCATGTTTACTGCTAATGGTGTAAAAGTGCTCTCCAATTACTGCACAATCGCTGCAATGAAAAATATAAATTACCTTTTCAAACAATACTTTTTCTAAATTGCATTAGGTCCAATTAGTTTATAACTGTAATGTAAGTTTGTTGTAACATTTGTGACCGCAAGTATTTACTAGATCAAAAGCAAAACATTAGAGGTTTTTTTTCCAGGAAAAATTCAAAATCTGAGTGGTAATTAAATCTCTGATGGTCATTTAAAGGGAATCTGTCATTAGAAAATGACCTAAAATACAAATTAGATTTTTGCGTTTAAACGTTTTTTTCTTTTTTTAAATCACAATCCAAATTAAAAGTAAAAACTAGTAATCTTGCAATTTTCACCCTGTCCCCTGGGGATATGTTAGACTCATATTTCCTGTCCTTTCAGGGAATCCATATGTGGCACCCCTGAGGGTTCAGTTTCCACAGAGGTACTGCACCTCCTCCTGAGGTGTGGTGCCCCACCATCCAGGTGAGTTGGAGGCTCCTAACCTAACCATGCTCCAACACTGGCATCCCACACAACACGGTAGTTCAGCAAAGCCACATTGCGGCTTCCTGCTTAGAGTGTAGCAGAGCACACTTTTGAGGTCCATGCCGTCAGACTCTACACCCCCTTCTCCATGCGAGTGGCGGTGGTATATCGTCCTCCCGGCCCCACCCATCAGTTCCTGGATCATTTTGCCACTTGGCTTCCACATTTTCTCTCCTGTGACATCCCTACCCTCATCATGGGCGATTTCAACATCCCCATTGCTCTTCCACTCTCCCCATCTGCTACTCACCTTTTATCGCTAACCTCCTCATTTGGCCTTTCGCAGCTTACTAATTCTCCAACGCATGAAGACGGAAACTCCCTCGACTTGGTCTTCTCTCGGCTTTGTGCAGTGGATGATTTTGCAAACTCCCCTCTCCCGCTCTCTGACCACAATCTTCTTTCATTCTCTATCATGAACTGCCAGGCCGCTCAGGTCACCCCCACTGTCCATACTTATATAAACATACAGGCCATTAACACCCAGAAACTTATGAAGAACCTGCAGTCTTCATTGGCCCCTATCTCCTCCCTCTCCTGCCCTGATTCTGCATTGAAGCATTACAATGAAACACTTCAAAGTGCCCTGGGTGAATTTGCACCCCCTATAAATAGAACACCACAACGCAGACGGCGACAACCCTGGCACACGGTGCAAACACGTTTCCTGCAGCGGTGCTCCAGGTGCGCCGAACGTCTGTGGAGAAAATCCAATCTACACGAAGATTTTATCCATTTTAAGTGTATGCTTAGAACATACAACACTGCCCTTCACCTCTCCAAACAAGCCTATTTCAACACCCTCATCACCTCACTGTCCAATAACCCGAAACGTCTCTTTGACACTTTTCATTCTCTACTCAATCCAAGAGTACAGGCCCCAACCACGGAGCTCCGAGCTGACGATCTGGCCAATAACTTCAAAGAAAAAATTGACCAGATTCAACAGGAAATTATCTCCCAATCACCTCATACCATGCACTGTCCTCCCTCCCCCACTGCATCTAGCTCACTCTCTGATTTTGAACCAGTCACAGAAGAAGTAAGCAGGCTCCTTGCATCTTCTCGCCCAACCACTTGCACCAGTGACCCATTTCCGTCACATCTCCTCCAGTCCCTTTCCCCTGCTGTCACCCCTCACCTAACTAAAATATTTAACCTCTCTCTCTCTTCTGGTATTTTTCCCTCCTCATTTAAGCATGCCATCATACATGCACTACTTAAATAACCATCCCTCGACCAAAACTGTGCCGCTAACTATAGACCTGTCTCTAATCTTCCCTTCATCTCTAAACTCCTGGAACGCCTGGTCCACTCCCGTCTTATCCGCTATCTCTCAGAAAACTCTGTTCTCGACCCTCTCCAATCCGGTTTCCGCTCTTTAAACTCCACTGAAACTGCCCTCATTAAAGTCTCTAATGATCTGCTAACAGCTAAATCAAATGGTCATTACTCCATGCTAATTCTCTTGGATCTCTCTGCAGCATTCCACACTGTGGATCTTCAGCTCCTCCTCACTATGCTCCGTTCCATTGGCCTCAAGGACACCGTTCTCTCATGGTTCTCCTCCTATCTCTCCAACCGCTCCTTTACTGTATCTTTTGCCGGTTCCTCCTCCTCTCACCTTCCCCTTACTGTTGGGGCCCCTCAAGGATCGGTTCTAGGCCCCCTCCTCTTCTCCTTGTACACTGCCCCTATTGGTCATACAATCAGTAGATTTGGTTTCCAGTACCATCTCTATGCTGATGACACCCAATTATACGCTTCTTCTCCTGACATCACGCCAGCCTTTCTAGAAAACACCGGCGATTGTCTAAACGCTGTGTCTAATATCATGTCCTCACTATATCTGAAACTGAACCTGTCAAAGACTGAACTCCTGGTGTTTCCTCCCTCTACTAATGTACCTATACCCGACATTGCCATTTCTGTGTGTGGTTCCACTATTACTCCCCAGCAACAGGCCCGATGTCTTGGGGTCATACTTGATTCCGAGCTTTCCTTTGCCCCCCACATTCGATCACTGGCTCGCTCTTGTCATCTGCACCTCAAAAACATTTCTAGAATTCAACCTTTTCTTACTTTTGACTCTGCAAAAACTCTTACTGTTTCTCTTATTCATTCTCGTCTCGACTATTGTAACTCTCTTCTAATCAGTCTCCCTCTTACCAAACTCTCCCCTCTCCAATCTGTCTTGAATGCTGCAGCCAGGATCATATTCCTCACCAATCGTTACACCGATGCCTCTAGTCATTACACTGGCTACCCATCCACTCCTGAATTCAGTATAAACTTATTACCCTCACCCACAAAGCCCTCCATAGCTCAGCACCACCTTACATCTCCTCCCTTGTTTCAGCATACCACCCTACCCGCGCCCTCCGTTCTGCTGATGACCTGAGGTTAGCATCCTCAATAGTCAGAACCTCCCACTCCCGTCTCCAAGACTTTACACGTGCCGCGCCAATTCTTTGGAATGCACTTCCCAGGTCAATACGATTAGTCCCCAATCCCCACAATTTTAAGCGTACCCTGAAAACGCATTTATTCAGACTGGCCTATCGCCTCAACACATTAACCTAATCTATCCCTGTGTGGCACAGCCAAAAGTTTTACCATAACCAGATTTCCCACATCATGTTCCCACATGCTTTATGCATACATTAGCCCTCTGTGTTAGTACTGTTACACACTTAACATTATGGCTGGTCCATACAATCAGGGCAACTGTTACCACCCACCTTTTGTGTCTACCTCTTTCCTCATAGACTGTAAGCTTGCGAGCAGGGCCCTCTTTCCTCTTGGTATTTGTTATAATCTACTTATGTGATTATTGTTATGCTGTAATGTCTATTGTCTGTACAAATCCCCTCTGAAATGTAAAGTGCTACGGAATATGTCGGCGCTATAAAAATAAAATATATTATTATTATCATTATAGAGCACCTTTGGTGGCTCCCTGCTTGGAGCACTAAACATGCTGGGAGGTGGGTGGAGTTTAGAATGCATAAAAGAGTTGGAAGGTTTAGAATTTCAGAGAGTTCGGAGTCAGTCAGAGAGGAGTGAGGAAAGAAGATCCCTGGGAGAGGGATGGAGGAAAGAGGTGCTGCAGCAGATCTCAGTGACCTGGGTCTGCTGGCACGGGAAAGGAAAGAAAGAGAAGGACATTGAACAGAAAGCTGATCTTCCATAAGAAGGAAAGAATAGTACGAAACGTAGGAGTAAAAGGGAACAGAGGACGTGGGTTAGAGGAAGAACCCTGCCTAGAAGTTCTAAGCGCAAGGCCGGGGCCTAGTCCCCGAGGTTGTATGGACACTAATGGTTCTGCAGCAGACACCAGTGGAGTAGTGGGCTGTAAATGCACTACTCCCATCTAAGACTTGGGGGCACAGCAGCAACATTGATAGTGAGCCGGGACTCAGGAGTAGAGAGTCCCCGAAGCAGGCTACAGCTGTCTGCCGTACAAGTAGAGTTCTTTGGAACATCTGTCAGGAGGAACTCCAGTGTAACTCAGTACTAGGAGATCTTCACACTTAAAGGCGCTATAGAAGAGACGTTCAGAAAGGCACATGTTGGCGGAGTGTTAGAAGGGAGCGTCTTATCTTGCCTGGAGGTAGACTGAGTCCCTGACCCGGAGGACACAGCATGGAGGCAGGCACCTGTGTGTACTACAGACTGTTAGTAAAGCTTTGGAACTACAAGCCCTGGTGTCCTCCATTCATTCCTGCTCCAACACACCTCGTACCGCTACATCTGGGTACCAGCTTCTACACTGCCTGCGCCTCTCAGCTACCCCTACATCTACACTGCCCTGGGACTACAGCGCCACCTGTGGGGAGCTTCACCATCTTGGCTGCAACACATAACCAGTCCCAGAGGATCTGCATGCAGCGTCGGCTTGACATCTCCCTTGCCGAACACCACAGGTGGCGTCACGAACTATCCATCAATTCTATTTCATTGTTCTTTCACCCCCTTTTGCCATGAAGCCCCAGGGCCACGGACCGGGTCACAGCTTCTGTGACAACTCCCATTGAGATCAACGGGCCCGGTGCCGAGTACCCCGATAGCCCTGGTCGGGCGCTCCACATATGTAAGGGTCATTTTGAGGAGAGGGGGAGCAGGATCAGCTCTGACATCACCTACCTTGATAGGTGGATCCTGTGTATAGAGGTGATACATTTCATTGTAAGGCCTTATTCAGACGTATGGACATGTTCTATCCACATTTTAAACAGATACAACAAGTAGCCATTATAATTTATAGTACTATTCATATGTCTGTTTTTTCATGGAACGTGTGTCCATGCAAAACTCCATTTTTTTTTTCCACTTGCATGGATGAAGAATGCCAGTGTCCTTATGAAACACATACAGCACTACCGATGGTATTAGTATGCTGTCTGTATTTAACATTGCAAAGGATAGAAGATTTGTAATATATTTATCTATTCATACATGAAAATCACTGATGACACACTGATGTTAAAAACGGACACACGGACCAAACACAAATGACACACTGACCAGACGTTAGTGACACCGGCACCATTTTTTTTTGTGTGTATGTGGAAAAACATTGACACTGCCAATAATGTGCCTACTGAAAACTCTTCCTGAAATGACAGCAAGCAGGAGTATATAATAACCCTAATGGCAGGTGTGAAAATTGCAAGATTTTGAATTTTTTTTCTTAAGTATAAATTGTGATATGAAAAAAATTGTCATTTTTCTAAATACTTTGCAATACAGGGAAAAAAGTTCCAGAAAATGCAGTTTTAATAGCATTGCATTTATTGTGATGGTTTGTAACAGTGGTTGCCCTTGAGTATAGCTCACCTTATTTTAGCCTCCATTATGTACGGAATGGTAGCAGTGAGGGTGATGCCCCAGACACCATTTCCTGATGGAAGCAGGGTAGAGCAGATTAGGGTATTGTTTATAAGGCTCCCTATGTGAGTAAGTAAAGAATTGTGGGTGCCATGCTCTGATATCCTCATAAGCGCAGATGGAATGGGCACACAATTGTTGTAGTTGACACCAAATGTTTGCTCGGCATATGCCCGTGGTGCAGAGACTTAGGAGTTGTGCTGCAAATTATAGTTTTGCAGTTACCTTTGTGCATTACTTTTTATACTTGTTGACTATTTTGCAAGTACTTTGCACTGCTACATTCCTTGTTTATTGCTGAGTTTTCCTTTATACTGCCCTTTTACATCCTTGAGTCACTGTATACTATTGTATAGTGATATGTATCACTATTAACCCTATAATCAATACTGTGTGCTACTACTTATCTGGTTTTTGTGGTTCAAGTTATGTTGCATTTCATGCCATTGAGGACACAGACAGAAGAGGAAGAGGACCCATGTTCAAGAAATTATATGGGCCCTTTGCAGACATCATAATGTACAATTTCACCTACTTTGGAGATTGAAATAGTTCCCTTGCCCCCTGGAACCCTGTGGGGTTTCTCCAGTGCTATGTGCACCCCTGATCTCATAGTTAGCATGTACAGTACCTCTTCTGCTTCCTATGCTTACTGGCTCGTTAGTGTCCTGTATATTGTAGGTGTCTCTTCACTCCATTCCTCTTGCCGGGTTTTTGTATAGTATGCAGTGCCTATGTGATTATAGCGTACAGTTCATATAGCGTCTTGTGCTTGGGTGCGAGGAAAACACAGGAGACACAGGTGTGATTAGGAAGGACTTGTATTACTTCATACAAATAAGCAAAAGGGTTCAGTTTGCAGATACAAGGCAGGAGACACAGCAGGCCAGAGTAAACTTTTAGCAAAGCAGAACTTCCACAACAGGTTCAGGGTCTCTCTCTGTTACTTCCCTTGTAACTGTGGATTTAGCAGGCAGCAAGTTCCAGTGTCCACAAGTGTTCCCAAGTTCATCAGGACCCATTGGCAAGGAGCATGGTGTTTTGCATCTTGCACAGACTTTGCATGAAGTGATGTAATTTAGAACGTCCTTTCTGTTAGTGGGCCACCAAAAGAAACAAGAAAGAATTTCTTGTGTCTTTAGAACTCCTCTATGCCCAGCTATCTTAGAATCGTGGATGAGTTACAATACTCTTAATCTGACCATTTCAGGTATATACAGGCGTTGCCCCTGAATTCACACACCATTCTTATAGACAAGACTTATGTCCCCTGGAGGTTGTGCCAGCAAAGAATCCGAAGGGTATGCTTCCTTGATGTCCTTAAGTAGGTCTTGATTATGAATCACTCCCTGGAATCTAGAGTCAGGAAGAATAGTTTTAGGAGCAGTAAGTGGACAGGTCTCTGTTGCATGAATCCTAGAGAGTGCATCAACCTTTCCATTGCGCGATCCTGGCCTATAAGAGACCACAAAATTATACTGGTTTAGAAAAAGATTCCAATGAGCCTGGCGAGGAGTCAGGCACTTAGCCGACCTGATAAATTCAAGGTTACGGTGGTCTGTCAGGACTACTATTTGCTATGCAGCTCCCTGAAGAAGGTGTCTCCATTCCTTGAAGGTGACAATAATGGCCAACAATTCTCTATTGCCCACATCGTAGTTCCTCTCAGCCGAAAGCAACTGCTGGGAAAAGAAAGCACAGGGATGCAAGACATTCTTCTCAATTGTTCTCTGAGAGAGTGTAGCTCCGATGGCACAGTCTGAAGCATCCACCTCTATTATGAAGGCAAGTTCGGGGTTGGGATGCACTAGGATAGGTGCTGTGGTAAATTTATCCTTTAGATGGGAAAATGCTTCTTGGGCTTGAGGGGTCCAAGTGAAGCTAGACTCCTTCCGGGTAAGTTGTGTGATAGGTGACACTACCTCAGAGAAATTCCTAATGAACTGCCTATAGAAATTGGCAAACCCGATGAAGCGCTGCACCTCCTTCACATTCCTAGGAACTGGCCAATTCTTGATGGCTTGGGTCTTGCTTCCATCCATACTAATTCCTTGTGTAGACATTACATACCCCAGAAATTGAATCTCGGTCCTGTGAAATTCACACTTTTCAAGTTTGATGTAAAGATAGCTCTGTCTTAGGCGTTCTAAGACCATTCTCACATGTCCATGATGTTTCCTCTGTGGAATTAGAAAAAATTAAAATATCATCCAGATAAATCACCATGAAAGTATCCAAGAGATCCCTGAAAATGTCATTCACTAAGTGTTGGAAAGTGGCTGGGGCGTTACACATGGGTCGCCCTCACACACCCAGGGCAGCGGGGTACTTGGTACCGGGCTGGTGTCGAGGCGGGAATGTGTCACAGCAGCGGTGACCCGGTACGTGGCCCCGGGCGCCCAATATCAATGGCGGTGATGTTAATGGTGTTAAAGTTTAGTAGGTAGTTCGTGACGCCACCCGTGGTGTTTGGCAAGTAAGATGTTGAGCCAACGCTGCATGCAGATCCGCTGGGACTGATGGTGTGGTGCAGCAGAGATGGTATAGCTCCCCACAGGTGGAGCTGTAGTCCCAGGGCAGTGTAGGTGCAATGGATGAGGAGAGGCGCAGAACGGTATAGATGTTGTTACTCAGGTGTAGCGGTGCGGGAATAACTGGAGGACACCAGAGTATGCAGTTCCAAAGCTTTACTCACTTTTTGCAGTTCACTCAACTGCCTGCCTCCGTACCGTGTTCTCCAGGTCAGGGCTCCAGCCAACCTCCAGGCAGGATAGGATTCTCCCTTCCACACTCCGCCAACATGTACCTTACTGAACGACTCCTCCAATGCGCCTTTAGATGCGAAGCACTCCAGTACTTAGTTACCCTGGAATGCCTCTCTAGGTGTTCCTAGTCTTTACTTGTATGACAGACAGCTGTAGCCTGCTTCGGGGACTCCTCACTGCGTCCCGGCTCTCTATTCAGTTGCTGTTGTGTCCCAAGTCTATGATGGGAGCAAGGCGTTAGCGGCTCACTACTCCTCCGGTGTCTGTTGCCGGACATAAAGATCCAATCAACCTTGGGGACCGGGCCCCGGCCTTTGCGCTCTCTGGACTGGAAGGGTTATCTCTCTTTCTCAACCTGCTTCCCACCATCCTTCTATTCTCCTTCGTTCCGATCTGTTCTATCTCTCTTATGGAAGGTTAGGTTATCAATCTTATCAGTCTCTTTCTCTGGTCTTTCTTGTGCCAGCAGCCCAGATCACTGGGACCTGCTGCAGCACGTCCCTCAGACACCCATCTTCTCTCTCCTCTAACCAACTAACCTCTAACTCTTACTCTTCCCTCTCTTTTATAGCTAACTCCACCCGCCTCCCCAGCACCTCTCGTGTTACGAAGCCAGGGACCACAAAAGGCACCCTATGACCTTTCCAGCATAAAGCATGGATGGGTCCCTGCTGAACTATCCTGTGTGTGGGGTGCAGGTGTTGGAATGCGGAAAGGAGTTCCCAGCCTACCTGGATGGTGGGGCACTACACCTTAGGAGAAGGTGCTGTACCTCTGTGGCGACTGAGGCCTCAGGGGCGCCTCACACAGACCAAATGGCATGACTAGATATTCAAAGTGTCCGTAACGTGACCTGAATGCAGTCTTCCATTCATCCCCAGGTCTAATATGAACTAAGTTATAGGCCCCACGGAGATCCAGCTTAGAGAAAATCTTGGCATGCCGCACTCTCTCCAATACCTCATGGATCAATGGCAATGGATAACGGTTTCTAATTGTCACCTTATTAAGTTCCCGATATGCTGGGTCTAAGAGATCCATCTTTCTTCACAAAAAAAGATGGGTGCACCTGCAGGAGATGAAGAGTGGCGTATGAAGCCCTTGGCTAGATTTTCGTCTATATAGTCCTTCAAAGCCTTTAGCTCGGGCCCTGCCAGGGGGTAGATCTTACCAAAAGGTATCTCTGCTCCAGGCAATAATTCAATTGGTTGATCGTATGGACGGTGAGGGGGAAGCAGATCAGCGATCTTCTTGTCACACACGTCCGCATACTCCTGGTATACAGCTGGTAGTTCAGGGACTGACATGGTCCTTTTAGGAACAGAGCAAGCTGAAACTTCTGGACTCATCTATTTCTCCGGAAAGTGTAGCTCCTTGGTCTCCCAGTTAATTGTAGGGTTCTGAGCCTGCAGCCATGATAGCCCTAGAATAATGGGAAAGTGGGGAGAAGAGATAAGCATAAAAGATAGTTTTTCCTGATTATCTTTACCCATAAGGACCTTCAAAGACTGTTTCCTGATCCTCTGGTCCAGAGGTCAGCAGGGAGCAATCCACAGTCTCCATATTTACTGGAGTAGCCTTCTTCACTGAACGTACCGCATGTTTCTGAGCAAAGGAGATATCCATAAAATTGCTGCTTGCCCCTGAGTCGATCATAGCAGAGCTAGCCACCCAGACCGAGTCAACCCAGAGCTTGATGGAAAGAAAGCAATGAGAATTGTTCTTCTTACAGCTCAGCTGAGACACCACTGAGGAAACTTGAAAAATTGCAGCATTTACACAGTCATCGGCCTCAGAAATAACGGAATTTAAGTCCGAGAAATCAATATCTATGGCTGCAGATCTTTCTGGAGCCTGAGGCTCAGACGTGACAGATCTCCTCTCGCAACACTCACAGTGAATGACTGCCGCAGTAGTCTTACGGGAACGGCTAGGGCAGTTTATAATGAAGTGCCCTGACTTACCACAGTAGAAACATAGGTTCTCTTTTAGGCGATGTTCTTTGCGTGCATCACTAACCCGTTTCTGTACAGAGTCCACCTGCATGGGTTCAGGTTCTGGTTCCCGTGTGATCCTACTCAAAGGTTCCTTAGCTGGGAAGGAAGGTGGGAAAAGGTTAGTGCGATTACTTTCGAACCATCTCTCCTGCCTGCATTCAGCAAGACGAGTATCAATACGGATGGAGTAGTTAATAAAGTCACCTAATGCCGTGGGAGGGTCGGCACAAGCAAGTTCATCCTTAATTATAGAAGACAACCCTTTCTGAAAAATAGATTTTTTGGCAGAACTGTCCCAAGTGGTATCGAGAGCCCATCTCCTGAAATCCAAGGCATATTCGGCTACTGAGCCGCTACCTTGGCCAAAGTTAGCATGGCTGCTTTAGCTGTTGCACCTCGGTTAAGGTCATCAAACATCTTCCCCATAGCTGAAATGAAAGCATCAAGATGATTTAAATAGAGTTGAGCGACTTTGGTCGGATCGGGTTTCGTTAAACCCGAATGAAACAAAATTTGAGTCGGATGAAACTGGTCCGACTAGGGCAAAAAAAGTCAGAGTTTCGTCTGAAATCCGACCCCAATGCAAGTCAATGGGAAATAAAAGTCGGCAAACTTGCAAAGCGGGTCTTTAGAGTCTGCACGTCCGCAAGGATTGTATCTGTCACTCCACACAACTCCTTTATGCGAGACTCCATCTTCCATATCCCTTAAAGCAGAAGTACTGGAAGGGAAAAAAAAGCACACAATAGTGTTTACCTGTGGTAACACACCTGAGTAAAAAGAAGGGAATGCGCTCACCTGGAATGGTTGTGAGAAGTCACAACCACTGTCATCACAGAAGGTATAAACGGACAGGGTTGCCACTAGGAATTTCGGGGCCCCATACTGACAAAATTTTCGGGGCCCCTTTAGACTCTGCCCAGACTCCACCCCAGCCCCGCCTCCACTCCTCAAACTGTCCACAGTCCCACTGCTCTATTGGAAAAACTCCACTTCTCACCAATCACACATTAACAGCTCCCATCACCGGATCACAAATATAGCCAGCAGCTCTTGTTTTGGCCAAAAGATTTTTTAAGCCGCCATCACAACACTGTAGACTCTTTTGGCCGAGCCCTACTCTACTGTAACCTATTAAATATTTGTTAAAATATGCAATACAATTTTGGTACAGTATATTTTTATTTATTTTTCAATTTTTAAAATGACCAATAATATCACATACAAGGGACAAATATCATCGCACCATGACCAGACCACATATTACCACCACATAGTGACCTATAATACCACATACAAGGAACAAATACCGCCACACCGTGACCAGACCACATATTACTACCATAGTGACTGAATAATATCACATACAAGGAAAAAATACCACCGCACCATGACCAGACCACATATTACCATCACAAAGTGACCAAATAATAGCACATACAAGGGACAAATACCACAACACCATGTCCAGACCACATATTAAGACCACGTAGTGACTGAATACTACAATTCTGATCAATAATAAAAAAAACACAATACCATCACCATAAGTGAGATCTGTACTTAGTATGCCGTGTCTGTGTACAGGTAATACAGTGATCAATTGCATTATACACAGGAGCTCTGTGTATAATGTACAGGTAATACAGTGATCACTGGTGACATTATACACAGGACCTCTGTATATAGTATACAGTATATAGAGTCAGTGTATAGGTAACACACTAACTCACCAGTGATGTATCTAGGTGAAGTCCTTCATCTTTGCTTTTCATCTTTCATCCAGCACAGACCGCCATCACGTCTTCCAGCCAGGACTCATCTCTGCAGGAAATAACACAGTTATTGCATCTAGAGCTCCGCTTGCAGAACACATTACTTATTTTTTTCCCAACTTCTACATTACATCACATGAAGAAAAAAAGGTGACATAGTGTCACTCTACACAGTAACAGGACCATCCCCCCATTTAAAACAGTATACTCAAAAAATAAAATAAAGACATCACTGTGGTAATAATATCCCTTAATTAACCCCTATGGTAATAATATTCCCCATTCTGGCTCCCGTGTGTCTCATTCCTGGCTTCAGCCATATGTTCCTCCCATACCACCCTCATGAGTATCCATTGTGCCCCATATGATTTCCCCATCTGTCTCCATCGTATCCATCCTGCCCCATGATCCTGCACCCTTCCTGTGTCTTACTGCCACATTCTGCCCCTCCTGTGTCTTAGGCTACTTTCACACTTGCTTTGTTTTGCAGCGCGTTTTTCCCACAAAAAAACGCATGGAAAAAACGCATACAAACGCATACAAATGCTGCTTTTTTTTCAAGCATTTTTATGAGCATGCATGAAAAAAACGCAGCGTTTTTATGCGTTTGTATGCGTTTTTAGTGCGTTTTTACCGCGTTTGCATTTTTTTCCAACATTAGTTGGCCCCTAACATTAACCCAAACCATGACTTTACTAACCCTAACCCTGACCCTAACCCTTAACCAAACCATACCCTAACCCTGACCCTAACCCTAACCCTGACCTTAACCAAACCATACTAACCCTAACCCTTAACCAAACCATACTAACCCTAACCCAAACCCTAACCCTTAACCAAACTATACTAACCCTAACCCAAACCCTAACCCTAAACCCCCTTAACTAACCCTAACTCTAACCCAAACCCCTAAATTCCATTGTCTAACTAATAGTCAACAAAAAAACGCATGCGCAAAAAAACGCATACATGAGCATGCCAATGCGCAAATAAGCGCACCCATAGACTTATAATGGGTGTCTTGCTGTAAAAAAAAACGCATTGCATGCGCATGCGTTTTTTTGAGGCAAGTCGGACGCCCAAAAAATGCAACAGGATGCATTTTGTGCACCCGAGCGCACACCACAATAAAACGCATGCACGTAAAAATGCATACAAACGCATGTGTATGCGCACATAAGCGCATCCCATGCAAAATATAGGGAAACAAAACGCATGTTTTTTAGCGCTAAAATATAGCGCAAAAAAACGCAAGTGTGAAACCAGCCTAACTGCCACATTCTTCCCCAGTGCATCACATTCTGTCACCTCCTGTGTCTCACTGTCACATTCTGCCCCGTGTCCATTCTGCCCCCTCCTGTGTCTCACTGTCACATTCTGCCGCCGTCATGTCTTGCATTCTGCCCCCATCATGTCCAGCAATCTGCCCCCATCATGTCCAGCAATCTGCCTCCATCATGTCCAGCAATCTGCCCCCATCATGTCCAGCAATCTGCCCCCATCATGTCCAGCAATCTGCCCCCATCATGTCCAGCAATCTGACCCATCATGTCCAACAATCTGCCCCATCATGTCCAGCATTCTGCTCCATCATGTCCAGCATTCTGCCCCATCATGTCCAGCATTCTGCCCCATCATGTCCAGCAATCTGCCCCATCATGTCCAGCATTCTGCCCCATCATGTCCAGCAATCTGCCCCATTATGTCCAGCATTCTGCCCCATCATGTCCAGCATTCTGCCCCCATCATGTCCCGCAATCTGCCCCATCATGTCCAGCAATCTGCCCCATCATGTCCAGCATTCTGCCCCATCATGTCCAGCAATCTGGCCCATCATGTCAGCAATCTGGCCCATCATGTCCAGTATTCTGCCCCATCATGTCCAGAATTCTGCCCCATCATGTCCAGCATTCTGCCCCAGTCTCCAGCATTCTGCCCCATGTTCAGCATTTTGCCCCATGTTCAGCATTCTGTCCCATGTCCAGCATTCTGCCCCAGTCCAACACTCTGCCTCAGTCTCCAGCATTCTGCCCCATGTCCAGCATTCTGCCCCAGTCCAGCATTCTCCCTCATGTCTAGCATTCTGCCCCTGGGCCCCCCGGGTCGTCGCTGTCAAAAAAAAAAAACAAGTTCTAATAATTACCTGGCCACGCTCCAGCGACGAGGAATGCTCGCGCTCCCTCCACACTGCAGCGTGCTCCGCCGGCAACTGACACTGACGTCAGACGCCGGCAAGGTGCGCGCTGCAGCTGATGTCAGCTGCCAGCCTCCGATTGGCTGGCAGCTGCCGTGGCTGTTAACTATTGACGTGCGGGCCGCCGGGCCCGCATGTCAATAGCGTTTAACTGCCGCTGCGCCGAGGTCCCGGTTTAGCTGCCGGTAGGGGCCCGGTGAGCAGAGGAGACCGGGCCCGATGCAGGCCCCCTCTGCCCACCGTGCCCCATACGCCAGTCAGGGCAGTAATGCCCTGATGGCGGCCCTGTAAATGGATATCTGACATCCACGGCCACAGCAGACACGGCCTTCCCAGACCCAGCAGACACTAACGTTGGCTTCAGAATCTTGTGATGTATAGCGTACAGTTCATATACTGTAGCGTCTTGTGCTTGGGTGCGAGGAAAACACAGGAGACACAGGTGTGATTAGGAAGGACTTGTATTACTTCATTCAAGTAAACAAAAAGGGTTCACACAGTTTGCAGATACAAGGCAGGAGACACAGCAGGTCAGAGTAAACTTTTAGCACAGCAGAACTTCCACAACAGGTTCAGGGTCTCTCTCTGTTACTTCCCTTGTAACTGTGGATTTAGCAGGCAGCAAGTTTCCAGTGTCCACAAGTGTTCCCAAGTTCATCAGCAGGCGGTGGCTGGAGTACCAAGTCCAAGGCTCCCAGGAGCCAGGTCACAGGCTAACAGCAGACTTGATTCTGAAGCACAGATTGATCAGTTGAGGCTGCTTAAAAGGCTAGGAGGGAGAGAATCAGGGTGGGAACATAAAAGCTGGAAACTCCATACTAACTGAGGGCAAGATACAGTAGCTGCAGCAGGACAGAAAGAAAAATGGCCGACGGAAAACCTAAGTTTCAAAAACATGTCCAAAGAGACTGAGAACGTTACGGTCTGTCACTGTAGATTAATCATTTATTCACTATGTTTTACTTCTGGAGAGCGGATCATTTCGCACAACTTCAGCCCATGGTCCTGGTCAGTGCTCTCTGGCCGTGGACAGCAGCTGCACAAATTTCCTAGCCTTCTTGGATCTCAGGTTGGACTTATGATTAGGCGCTGGAAAGATGTCATCTGTCCACCAGACACCACACAGATGATGTCACGCCAGGCAGCTAATCAAATGCAGTGTCGGGGAACCTGGAAGCTCAGGAACTTTGCGCAACTTCTGTCCACGGCCAGAGAGCACTGACTGGGACCGAGGCTAAATGAAGCAATCTGCTCATCTGGGATACTTCTCCATGTAGTTTGTAGCTCATGTATCTGTGGATGCACTTTTCATGTTATCCATTTATGTTCTGTGTGTTTTTATATGTATCAAGATAAAATATTTATTTTACATTTCCTTCATACTGATGTGCAATATTTGTAGGAGTTTATCAACTCAATATCTGCCTGAAAGTGTACATAGATTTTGAATACAAGAGTTATTTTATATAACCACCACAACTTTATTTGCAGGCAATGCGGACGTGGCCTCGGGATCAGGCATTGATACTTAGCTTGATTATTATTGTTTTTTTCATTTGCATACTCAAACATATATTGTATCTATGTCAGCTTTAATCAGAGAATTTATAAATCTCAAGTGCAAGCTGTGAAAAGAGCAAAAATGTTATTCTAGCACAATCAGCCTCTTCAAGGGTCAATGCTAACACACTTTGTGCTGTTTGCTTTGTTATATAGGAATGTAAATGCTTTTATAACCTTCAAACTATTGAATCTCTTCCATCAATGTTCCCGTACATAATGGCATCTGAAGGCCATCCAAATCTAGCTGCATTTTGCAGATAATTAACAAAATGAATTATTTATTAGAGAAACCAAGAATACTAGGGCTATAAGTTATATGTTATAGATGAGTGCTGTCATTTTTTAAAGGGAATGTGTCACATTGGATAATGCTATAATCTGCTAATCTGGGGTTAATTCGATGGTGCCTAGCCACTGAACTGAAAGTGTGAAACCTTCTATGAGCTACTGGCTTTCAGTCATACAAGCGTGCCGGTACAGCTACAGTCACAGCTCACAGCACTGTGAGTGGCAGCTGTTAGCACGTGTGACTGAAAGCCGGCTCTACACCAATACGCAACTGAGTCTGCTTCAATACGGGGGGCCTGGCACCTTCCTAACACTATTTACCTACAGAATAACCCTATATAAAAATGGAAATAACATTTTCAAAACATCTCAATCTGTTCAGTTTCAAATTTTGAGGAGTGTACTAAGTATAGGTCATAATTTTTGGAAGCCTGGAAAACCCCTTTAAAACACCATCTAAGGTCCCTGTCCCTTTCTGCAGTGCCATCTGTTGACTGCAACTTTTTCCTGGAAGTCAGCAGTAACTGTCAAAAGCTCTCAATGCAAGTGTATGACAGCTAAAGCCATAAACTTGTATTGAAAAATACCCTCCGTCTCGCTTTAGAAAACACTGCAGTGACCCAGCAAAACTGCTGGAAACTGACCGGAGTGGTGGCAATAAAAGGTGAAGACGGCAGTGGGTAGGTATAAGACTAGGAACAGGGAGCTTATATTAAAAGCATCACTCCAGTACTGCAATAAAAAAAACTCCGGAGTGGTGCTTCCATAATAAATCGTTAAACAAGAATGTTCTAGAGCTACAAATTTAGGAGAAAAAAAAGGGAGCAAACGAATCCAAGTAATATAAAAATATCAAAATCCTTTATTAAATGCAAGCACAGACAATATATATAAATAACCAGCAAAGTTGCAGATGACAAATAGACACCAATATTAAGAAGGCATTGACATATTCACAAAATTGGTTACAGAGGATTTTAAAAAACTGTCCTCGCGGCGGAGACATGATAATTTAACTTATAAGCAACAACGGGCAATTTCAGAAATGCAATCCATTCCAGGGGTATTATTTAAACCCGCTGACAAGGGGGTGAACATCGTGGTCTGGCCTTTAAATATGTATGAACGCGAGGCATACAGACAGCTTAAAAATTCTCACACCTATGAAAAGCTGTCATATAATCCAACTTCCTCCTTCTCGCTCACACTCCAGCGCATCTTGGTCCGTGCATTGGATAATAACATCATTACAAAAGCAGTTTTTGAGGGGTTAATGGTCAGGAATCCTAAAGTGCCCACTTTCTACCTCCTGCCCAAAATACACAAGGACGCCACCGACCCGCCGGGGCGTCCGATCGTGTCCGGTATTGAGAGTTTGTGACCCGGTATGTAAGTTTTTGGATTATTATCTAAAACCCTTGGTTGAACTACTTCCCTCATACATTAAGGACACGACGGACGTCCTTACGAGGGTCGACGGCGTCCTTGTCGATTCCTCCACTCTCCTTGTCACTGCCAATGTCGAATCCCTGTACACCTGTATCGATCATGCCCTTGGCCTGGATGCGGTTCACCTCTTCCTGGGCATGTCCGACCTGGATGGTTCTCTGTGCGAGTTGCGCCTCGAGCTGTTGCGCTTTGTCCTCACCCACAATTTTTTTGTGTTTAAAGACCAGTTTTATCTTCAGCAGTGCGGCACCGCCATGGGCGCGGCCTGTGCACCTTCGTACGCTAATCTCTTCTTCGGTTCGTGGGAGAGATTCATTTTTGGTGACGGGGCGCGACGGCCGCCTCCCGTGTGCTGTGCTGGCACCGCTATATTGATGATATATTGTTTTTTGGGATGGGACGGTGCAACAGCTCGGGGAGTTCATGGCGTGGCTTAATATTAACGACTTTGGTATCAAACTTACCTTTAGGTATGATTTCAAGTCTATCGACTTTCTGGACATCACTCTGGAGGTGGATCATGATCGCCACATCCAGACTGATGTCTACAGAAAGTCGACCTCAGTCAATGCCTTGTTGCACGCTGAATCTGCGCACAGTTTTTCTACCATTAGAGCCATCCCGGTTGGGCAGTTCCTAAGGATGAGGCGAATCTGCTCCACAGATGATAGATTTGAAAACCGTGCTCGCGATTTGCGGACACGGTTTCAGGACCGAGAATACAGTAACAGGTATATAGGGAGGGGATATGACAGGGCGAGGAGAACGGTACGTAGGGATTTGTTGTACCCCCGAGCGATCAGTGGCGGTGGAAGGGTTGGGAGGGGTGCTTCTGGTCCTACTGGCCCTATTCGATTCATTTCAACTTTCAATCATGAGTGGGACCATATGAGGGAGATTCTCTCTAACCATTGGGCCATCTTGAGTTCCGAACCATCCTTGTGTCTGACTATTGGAGATCGCCTTATGATATTGATGACCTCTAGGAGGTCTAAAATTTTAAAAGATCTCCTTGCTAGGAGCCACTATGTCCCATCACGGACTAATTCATTTGGCTCCAGGGGTCCGGTCTCTGGATCTATTCCCTGTGGCCACTGTCTTGCCTGCTCGAATGTCCTGCGATGCTCTACATTCCACACTTCAGATGGTTCTAAAGAATTCCAGATTGCCTAGCGTATATCATGTGGTAGTACCAATGTCATATATTATGCGACATGTGGGTGCCCCATGATATACGTTGGTTTGACTTCAAGAGAATTACGTGTGAGGGTGCGTGAGCATGTGCGGGACATTCGGGCGGCCAAGACAGTGGCCGACTGCTCTACCCTCAAGACTACCCTCGCCACTTCAAGATGTTTCACAATTGTGATCCTCAAACATTTATGGTGAGAGGAATTGACTGTATCCACCTGGGAGTTATAGCAGGGAACTACAAGAAGATTTTAGCCCAAAGAGAGACTAAATGGATTGTCACCTTGGATACGGTGACTCCGAAAGGTCTCAATGAGTCCCTACATTTTGCCTCTTTTTTATAGTTTTATAGTCTTATTTTCAGTGCCTCTCCTGCATCCACCATTTCGCACATGTCCCCCATGTCCGTGGGTATTTTATTTGTTTTTAACCCTTTGTGTGCATTTTATTTTTCACTCTAGTGTCACTTTATAATTGTGGCTATTTTGGATTAATGGGATCCTCCTGGGACCTATATTGTGGATGTTTCCTCTGGACTCATCGCTGGGCTGATATGTCATACTAGTGAAGATGATATTCCGGATATGAACTTATTTCTGTGTCCCCTGTAGGTGTATGGACAATTTCCATATATACCATCTACTCATTGGGGATTTTTGAAGATATGCTTATTAACATCCATTGTCTCCGTTTCTGAATCTTATATGAATATGCCTGTGCCATCTGTCATATTACGTGGGCTCAGTGTTACACCTGTTATATGATTATAATTGTGTGTGTTTATATATGTTTTTAAAAAAAAAAAATTTTTTTTTGTTTATATATTTATGTTGCCATACATGCACCAGTATATCTTTTGTCAGAAGTGTGAGGTGTACCCTTAGATTTCAGCCGTGCGCATGCAGTTCGTGCCCCCCAGTTGTCCTCTTCATGTGACCGGTGTCCATTTGCCTCGGACACTCGCGCGGGGTTAATCATCTGCTCGTGCGCTCTGACGCTGGACGCCTGTTTCATGGTGGAGGACCTGGTGGCAGCACGGCACATGCGTCGCTATGTACGCTCTCATTGGTGGGTACCAGTCACGTGACTCTGCATGTGACCGTTACTAGGACTACATAAGGTCCTGCAGTTCATTATAGCCTCATCTCCTTGAGAAAGCGCCTCCTGAGCGCGAAACGTACGTTGGAGGTTTGTTCCATGGCTGGGGGTAACTGTGCACCACCTGGTAAGCTTTCTCCATATGACTGTTGCTGATATATGATGTAACTTATGATGAATGTTATGGATTCTGCTTGCCGTCATTAGCCATATTGCCTGATTACATATCGGCTGGTTGCCCTGAGGATACTTTGTCCAGCCTATATGGCGATTATTTGGC